>NC_022016.1:6096364-6104343 GCF_000317375.1 Microtus ochrogaster
TTTTTTTTTCCTTTTCTCAATAAAAAAAAAAATTAAAAAAAAAAACCTTACGAAACCTATTACCCAATTCAAGACCTCCAGCTCATTTACTCTGCCGTCGTCAAAAAAAAAATAATAATTATTTACTGGTTCATATTTCCAAACATCTTTAAGGATGTGAGATGAAAGCAAGGAATCGGATTCAATTGGTTTGAATCCATTTTCCTCAATTTTTTACTTTGCCCCCTTTATCTGCAAATACACTCCTTTACATAAGTGTGAACCTGAATAAATCTTTTAGGAAGTGGAAAAAAAAAAGAAAATGTTGTACATTTACTCAATGGAGTTTTTCTCAGCTGTTAAAAATAATGATACCAGAAAATTTGCCAGCAAATGGATGGAACTAGGAAATATCATCCTGGGTGAGGTAACTCAAACCGAGAAAGACAAATATATTATGTACTCACTCATAAGTGGATATTGATCACAGAGTAAAGGAGAAATAAACATGTTACAACCTACAGATCCAGAGAATCTAAGCAACAAGGAGGTTTCAAGCAAGGCATGCATGAATCTCACTGTGAAGGGGAAATAGACTTTGAGATTGGAAGGGGAGGGGCCCAAAATGGGGAATAGGGATAAGAATGGGGGGGGGCAAGTTGTGGGAGGATAAAGAGAAAGAGTACTGGGAGAGACAAATGAAATCAGGGAGCATTTCTGGGATGAGCTAGAAACCTGGATATTATGGAAACTCCCAAGAGTCTATGAGGGTGACTAGCTAAGACTTCCAACAATAGGGGATATGAAGCCTGAACGAGCCATCTCCTGTAACAATGCAAGACTTCCAGGGAAGTTACTGAAACAACAACCAAGCCACAAACCATTCAACCTACAATTTGTCTTGCCTGAAAGATGTGTTGGGGTAAAGATGGTGCATAATTTGTGGGAGTGACCAACTAATGACTGCCACAGCTGGAGACCCATACCCTGAGAGGGCTTTCATCCCTGAGAGCCAGGACCTAGAGGCAAGATACTCCCAGAGACCTAAGATAGAAACAAGCACAAATGGAGAAAATTCACTGAAATGATTTCTAGTGATATCCTTTTATACTCATATATTGATGCCTAGCCAAACTGTCATCAAAGAGGATTCACCCAGCAAATGATGGAAACAGATTCAGAGGCCCAGACCCAAACATTAGAGGTATCAGGGAATCCTGTGGAAAAGGGGTAAGAAGGAATGTAAAACCCGATGGTGTCAAGGCCACCATAAGCAAACCCACAGGACCAATTAACCTGAGTTAAGTGGCTCACAGAGACTGAACTGAAGCTAGGAATCCTGCATGGGACTGACCTAGGTCCTTTGCACATGTGTTGCAGTTGTGTAGCTTGGTCTTCTTGTAGGGCTTCTAACAGTGGGAGCAGTGACTATTTCTGAGTTATCTACTTTTGGGACCTTTTCCTTCTACCAGATGACCTCATCCAAACTTAATTGGAGAGGATGTGCCTAGTTGCACTGCAAATTGATAAAGTATGGCAGGCTGATAACCATGGAAACCTGATCTTTTATGAGAAAAATAGTGGAGTAGCAGTGGATGGGGGTTCTGGGAAGACAGAAGGTGAAACAACTTTGATTGGTATGTAAAAACAAAACAGAACAAAGTGTCTTCTAGATTCTAAGCCACAACCAATTCTGCTAGAGTAAAGTAGTCTGAAAAAATCCCAATAGGATTTCATCAAATCCTACTTACAGAGTGAGCATGTTTCAAGTTCTTCATTCCAAAAGGACCAGTGCAAAAATGACTGGTGATCACAGGGGATCAGTATTATGTTGTACAAGGAGGGTGGCCCTTGTTCCATCCTGGCTGCCCAGCTGCCTTACCAAAATAACCACACAGAAATTGTATTAATTAAACACTGCTTGGCCATTAGCTCTAGCCTCCTATTGGATAACTCTCACATCTTGATTTAACCCATTTCTATTAATCTGTGTTCACCATGAGGTCATGGCTTACCGGGAAAGATTTAGCATGTCTGACCTCTCATCTCCATGGCAGCTCTCTGACTCTGCTTTCTTCCTCCCAGAATTCAGTTCTGTCTACCCACCTACTTAAGTTTTGCCCAATCACCAGGCCCAAAGCAGTTTCTTTATTAACCAATGAAAGCAACACAAATACAGAAGGACCTCATACACCAGTATTAGCTATGAGGAAAGCTAGATAATGCATGGGATCTTTCAGGAAATATGAAGGAAATAGGAGCTCTCTTAAGGAAGATGCATGCAGAGACTGCCCTTCTTGGTGGAGGCCATACTGGATTTTGGCAATCAGCAGAAGGTGGGATACACAGTTAACAAAAACATTAAATGACCTAGATTGATTCTGAACTTGAAGTATGCTTTAATTCAAATATTTGTGCTCAGAAAAACTATCAGACTGCATTACCAAAGGAATGAGTAACATAAAAGTAATGTACCATGACTACTCTCTTTGGGTCTCATTGAGGGCTCACTGTGGAAGGACAGTAGCTGTTTTATTTTAGAGGTGACTCTGGAGTCCCAACATCCTACAGCTCTTATTTCCCATCTGTCACCTGTTTGTTCTGTCTCCTG
The DNA here is from genome assembly GCF_000317375.1 of Microtus ochrogaster. Taxonomy (NCBI): domain Eukaryota; kingdom Metazoa; phylum Chordata; class Mammalia; order Rodentia; family Cricetidae; genus Microtus; species Microtus ochrogaster. The sequence goes on from NC_022016.1 coordinate 6,098,955, forward strand.
GGAAAATGCAGTGACTTTTCTATTTTTTATCTTCTTCATAAATCAACTCGACACATAATTTAAACCATGAATGATTAGGCTATTGAGTGAGTTTATCTTTTAAGCAGTCAGAACAGCATCATGAGTAGATTACATAGATAATGGGATCTACCAGTGCATGTTCTAGGTGGAAACTCTGTTTCCTACCTAAGTATATGCAGCAGAATCAAGAATCATGATTATATAGTGAATCTACTGGAACAATTTTGTATCCACTAGTTACCCTCTATGCAATTTTCAAGTGGGAAAGATCATATATAAATAACCCAACTCCCAAATAAAGCTATTAAGGAAATAATTTTGATAAGGCCAAACAAATGCCAATGTGTTTTGTCTTGAATTTCTTGAGAAGGCTTTTTAACTGCCAGTATTGTTTTCCCTAAAATGTGAACTAATGTAGAATGATAAACCAATCACCCATCTGTGACATAACCTTGAATGTCAATGGTGTTTTACAAATGAGTTCATTTTCTGATAAAAATCATGCCAGTGTGTGTTGTCTGACATTTTTCATAAAGTTCAAGACAATTTTAAATCACTTAATAGGTACCAATTTTCTTTCTTAAAAAAAAATGAAGAATATGTAGCAGTGTCAGAATAGCTCATCTAATTTTAGTATAGTTCCTCAGAGTGAGTTTTCATCCAAATAGTATATACTTACGTATGTATGCATGAATGTACATATGTATATGCACATATAGGCATATATTTGTCTATAATATATATTTTTATAAGTTTATATTCATGTACACACACACGAGTAATTACCATTTGCTTCAATTCAAATAGAGCCTCTCAAGTAATTTTAACAAACACAGTTATGGGAATATTTTCTAGGCACATACATGCAGCTTTTAAAGCACATATTGCTTTGTTCATCTGACAGGTGCCTCCCCAAGTACTTTTGTACAATAGTGATTCTCAACAAACAAATCATTTACTCTGTATTTCAATTAATGAAAAATCATAATCTAGCTAGAGGTAACAAAATGATCATACATTTTCTCATGCACCTTCTCCTTTCTAAAGAATATGAGGCTACCCCAGGTATGAGAAGTAAAGAAGGGAGATCATTGGCTTTCCACAGTAGTGTTGGGTTATTGACCTAGAGGAGGGGTTGTTCTGAGAAATCTTCTTTTTAGAGGTGTACAGAACATCTTCCCTAACCATACATGATCCCAAGGACAAACAAAAGTATGATTCCACCAAACTCAGAAAACCAATTAACTGTTTTGTTTGCTTCCAGAGCATAGATGAGGAGTTGCTTACAGCAGGGTAGGTGACCCCAAAGCAACTGATTTGGAAAATCTTAAACAAAAATGGATGACGATGTTGCCTTAGCTTCATAAATGGCTTCTCTTCAGCTAATCTTTCTATATATATGCACACACACTCTGGTACCTTGAGAACACATGAAAGCAGGGAAGAACTGCCTACACATAGTTGGAAGGAGAGGCTGTAACCTGAGGTGAGAGTTCAAGGACATGCCTCACACTCTCTTACAACGAAGAATGTCAATTGTCAATAAGATTGAGTGTGATGGTGTTCTAAAACCAGGCATATCTGGTCTATTGAATATGGTGAATGTTTTGTTCTGCAGGTAGTGTTTTACAACAGTGGATACCATGTTTGTCATAAAGAGTATAACATTTTCACTTTTCCCTATATGATATGACTTGAAACTTTGCGTTCACCCCTAGTCATTCCACAGGGTGTAAAATATCTCAGGATATATGGTTCTGATAAAATAATTCCGATATATAAAAGGTATGGAAAATATAACACAACACTACTTCTCTTGTTTACTCTCTACCAAGTATTAGATCCATGCCTTTAAATACCCTAAAAACTTAAAAACAAAAACATTGCAAGTAATATGAGAGTGATTCCCAAATGTTTGTGCAGTTAAAATCTTTGAGTAAAAATATTTTCTGGTTATTGGAGAGAAGAGTAAAAATCATATATGATAAAGACAATGTGCCATATATATGTATGTAGTTATGTTAATATATAAATTTATAAGATATTAGTTGATCTTAAAAAGATCTTACTATTTGTGGTAGTATGAATGTTATATGGAATTGACCAGTTATGAAATAAATTTCACATGAATCTTATCTTTGTTACTTACTTAAAATAGAGAATAAAATGATGATTTCTTGGCAATAGAAAAAGAAGAAACTGGGGGAATATATTCAATGGTTATAAATCAAATATGAAAACCTAATAAATCCTAGAGACATATATAATATAGAAACTGTAGTTAGTAATATAATATTGTGCATTAAAATATATTAAGAGGATATATATTATGTTGCAAATTCTTTACACTTGCATACACACACAGGATCTCAAGAATATTCTTCAAAGTGATAAACTTAAAAATTAAGTGTTTTATTATAGTGGTGATGTTATACATCCATTGTGCTTTTAATTTGTGCAGCTTTAAAATATTGTTTACCTATCAAAATTCTTTAAAAATAATATCCTTGCTTAAACCTGAACATCAATAGACAGTGAGGCTGTGTGAGGCAGGTCTGCCTCTTCCAATTCTGTTTCCTGTTTTTTCTGCTCTTTCCTTTTTAGTGTAATGTTTTTCAAACAATTAAAATTTAAATATAAATGCTTATATTATTTCCTCTCCCACAACTCCTCACAGATCTTCCCTATCTCCCTACTCACCCGGAGTACTGACCCACAAAACTTAATCATAACAAAATGAAGAAAGTAATCAAACTGTGAGAGTTAATGCAACTTTACTGTCTAACCAAGCACTTGTAATTCTAAGCTAAGTCCAGAAGCAAGATGTTACCTAAACCTGCTACCTGTGTTTGGATCTCGCTGTTCCCTTCTTTCTTCCAAATATAATCTCCTTCTTTCCTTATTGTATTATAAATTACTTTCACATGCTTTTGACAAGTTTATTTCAATTACTCTAAATTTCTCTGTCTTTAAAAATAGTAACTCGCAGCTTTTGCTGTAGTGACAAAAATCTTGAAACCCAACATTAGGGAGGCACAAGTAAAGGGGTCATCATAAATTTGGGAACAAACTGGTTTCTACAAAAGCAAGCTTGAGAACAGCCAGGAACCACGAAAAAGACTGTCTCCAGAAAAAAAAAATTACTTGAGTATGTTCATTGTAATTTTGGTTTGTAAATCTATGATTGGAAATATGGAGATACCTCATTCTCTAGTGTACAGTTAATGTGATCACACAATACTCAATTCCCTTTTAGTAAGTAAAGACCTTGCAGTTAAAAGGAGTCAATCTATCTGTAATGTTAATGGAATGCTATATCTCAGAAATTTTTGCCAAATATTTTCTATGTCTATTGAGATGATCATGTGGTTTCTATCCCTAAATCCATTTATATGATATTATACTTACTGATTTGTGTATGTTGAACCAATCTTGCATCTTTGGGATGATACTGACAGTGCCTGTGATATCCTCAGCCATGAACTGGCAAGTTTTATGATGCCATGCATGAATTCTCTTTTGTAATGTATGAATTGAATGTAGTCAGAAATCATGTCTATCATAGGTGATACACATGTCATCATTGCACCACTGGGCACATCTTTCTGTGTCAGTTTGGTATTGTAGCATACAAAGTACACAACTGAGTAAGACCACTGATGCCTTTTTTTCCCCAGAAAACTGGATCACACTTTATTGTACTATAAATTCTAAAAATAAAAAATAAAAAAATAAAGCCTGGCGATGGTGGCGCACGCCTTTAATCCCAGCACTCGGGAGGCAGAGGCAGGCGGATCTCTGTGAGTTCGAGACCAGCCTGGTCTACAGAGCTAGTTCCAGGACAGGCTCCAAAGCCACAGAGAAACCCTGTCTCGAAAAACCAAAAAAATAAAAAAATAAAAATAAAATAAAATGTAGCCACCAGGGGAAATGTTTCCAGGTCAATTCCCACTTGATTTCTCTATGTCCTGCAACCATGGTGTGTGATATCTTTAGCCACAGGGTGTTTCTCTCTACTGATTGGCAACCAAGTATCTCAGAGCTATATTTACTAATAATTACTGGGAACTATAAAGATGTATCAGAAGTTAAGTGCTCATATTAAAAATTAAATCTGTTGAGAACTGTTCAGTGGTTAAGTGCACTTGTACCTTCAGTGTTCCCAGAACTCATACAGCAGCTCATTACTATCTGTAACTCCAGTTCCTGAGAATCTCATGCCTTCTTCTGACTTCCATGGGCAAGTACCAGACACACACATGATACACATGTAAGCAGGCAAATATGTATATACATAAAAATAAATCTAAATTATATAAATCATTTAGCACTGACAATTATATTATATTAAAATTAATTACTAGTCTAAATTAAATTACTGAATTCAAATTAGTTGCTAAATTAAGTTAAATTAAAACATTTAAAATGTTTTAATCATCTGAGATTATAATTATGCTATGAATATATCATTTTTCCTTCCTCTTCCTCCCTTCAAATTCTCCCAAGTATCCTGCTTTTTCTCTTCTTCAAATTCCTGGCCTCTTTATTATTATTGAATTTTTCCTATATTCTTATCATGCTTTTCCCCTCCCCCAATTTCTGTGAGGTCCTCCCTACTCATGAAACTCTACACCTGTTCTTTCTGTCTTTAAAAAAAGTAGACAAAGTCATGAAACAGACCCTTTTGCTGCCTTTGCCTCTCTGTGTCTATCACAAAGAAACACAAAACCACAAAACAACAAAAACAAAAACCAACATATATAAGCTTAAGATCAATAAGACAAAAATAAGACAAATAAATTTGAAGCAAAAGCCTCCAAATAATCTATTAAATTTTAAAAATGAAATAATAGATTGCATGTAGTTGAGTTATTGTTGATGGTTTATGACGTCTTATGTTAAAAGTCTACTATTAATATTTGTCCTCTATTTACTCAATCTCTCTTTGTTCTTCTGCCCCTAAATTAGGCTCTCTTATTTAAATGCAATTTATATCAGTCCTTGTATCATCTCTGCTTATTAGTTATAATTATTATATTATTATAATTGTCGCTTCAGAGTTTATAATACACAACTATCAATTTTTAAAATCCAGCTTGAAATATATATCCCTGTTTCTGTTCCTCTTGACATCCCTTCCCCATCATTAATGAACTCCCACTCTTTCTTGAAATGTAACTTCAACTAAACTCTTTCTTCTTTTAATGAAAATCAAGACAACTTTAAGATACCATCTTACACCTGTCAGAATGGCTAAAATAAAAAACACCAATGATAGCCTTTGTTGGAGAGGTTGTGGAGAAAGGGGTACACTCATCCATTGCTGGTGGGAATGCAAACTTGTGCAACCACTTTGGAAAGCAGTGTG
>NC_022016.1:6105218-6130351 GCF_000317375.1 Microtus ochrogaster
GGGAAGAGACAGAAATCTTTAATAAATAAATAAATTAAAAAATAAAAAAAGGAAAAAAATCCAGCATCAAAATAATACTACAACTTAATGAATAGCATAAGAATCTCAAAATTATGTAATCAGTCATTATATGTTGTTGTTACTGTAATCACACATCGGATTATCTTGCTTTATGTAAATGAGAAATACTTAAAGCTATGTTACTGTAAGTGAAGAGTCAAAAGTATATAAGGTATTCTTAGCAGAGTACTCATCTAAACTGCCAATTAGTACTATCTTTTGCCCTTAGTTTTTTGAGAATTTTCAATGAACCCATGAGTTAAGTAGTAGTGAGATAACAATAAAAATTAGCTATGAACTTATTAAAGGTAGGTCTAGAATCACTCTTAAGTATTAAGTAGCCCAGATACCAAAAATTGTCTTCAATATCAACCATGCCTCCAGGAAGCCAGTCACTTGGTTTCTTTCACAGTTATGTTATCCATTGTCTTCATTAACACTCATATTCTAGAGTATTGCATTCGTGCAAAAGACCACTTCTTAAATATAGCCCCAGTAGCACAGACACTGAGAGAAACAATTAAGAAATGGAACCTCCTGAAACTAAGATGCTTCTGTAAAACAAAAGACTTGATCAACAAGATAAAACAGCAGCCTACTGAATGGGAAAAGACTTTTACAAACCTGACATCAGACAAAGGGCTGATTTCCAAAATATACAAAGAACTCAAGAAATTGGTCATAAAAAGAACAAATAATAATAATAATGGGGTACAGATCTAAACAGAAAACTCTCAACAGATGAATCAAAAATGGCTGAAAGACACTTAAGGAAATGTTCAACATCCTTAGCCATCAGAGAAATGCAAATCAAAACAATTCTGAGATTCCATCTTACACCTGTAATAATGGCCAAGATCAAAAACACTGATGACAACTTATGCTGGAGAGGATGTGGAGTAAATGAAACACTCCTCTGCTGCTGGTAGGAGTACAAACTGGTACATCTGCTTTGAAAATCAGTATGGCAATTTCTCAGAAAATTAGGAGACAACCTACTTCAAGATCCAGTAATACCACTTTTGGGTATATACCCAAGTAATGCTCAATAATACTGCAAGGATATGTGCTCAACTATGTTCATAGCAACATTATTTGTCATAGCAAGAACCTGGAAACAACCTAAATGCCCCTCAATTGAAGAATGGATAATGAAGATGTGATACATTTACACAAAGAAGTACTATACAAGCAGAAAAAATAATTACATCTTGAAATTTGCTGTCAAATGGATGGATCTAGAAAACATCATAGTGAGTGAGGTAACCCAGACCCAGAAAGACAAATATCATATATACTCACTCATAAGTTGCTTTTAGACATAAAGCAAAGAAAAAGCAGACTACAATTCACAATCCTAGAGAACCTAGACAACAAAGAGGACTCTAAGAGTGTCATACATGGATCTAATCTACAGGGAAAGTAGAAAAGATCTCTTGAGTAAATTAGGAGCTTGGGGACCATGGGAGAGAGTAAAGGGAGGAGAGTCGAAGGGTGGGGAGCAGAGAAAAATATAGAGCTCAACAAAACAACAAAAAGAAAGTTTTTTCCCTTTGTGCAATCTTATTATCTGCATCATTGAATGTTTTTGGTCCATTTGTTTAGCAACATGTATAAACATTAATTTAGATTTGATTCAGGTCAAAGTTCCACCTAAGAATGGAGGAAACTCAACAGTAATGATTATAGGTTTCATTGTTCCTGGAATATACAGTCATCTTTTACTTACAAAGCATCAAAACAACTTCTCAGAATTATAATCAAATCAACACATCAGAATAATTCTATGTGATGCCCTGCTTCACAATGTAGAGTATGTGTTCATTCAGGCTCCTTGATATGGTATTACATCCTCAATTGGTAGAATTACACAGGAGTTCATACTGAAGACAATGGAAGTTGAATAGATGCCTTCCCGCACTATATTTAGGAATTCATTTAGGGCCCTTTTCCCCTTTCACTACAATATTAGAACCTATAAAGATCAGTCCTCTAGATAACAATGAATAAATGAATAAACTATTTACATTAGGGGACAAAAATAAATTTTCATTCAATCTAAATCTTATACTGAAGGCTCTAGAAAGAGTAAAATAATCATCTAGAGAGTCATCATCAGCCCTGATTATCAATGACAATTCATGCTGTTGCTACCTAATTAGAATAGCATCCTGTGGTTTTTTTTCTCCATTACTCATTGTACCTTACTAGCTAATAATGGGAGTAAATTTGAAATTATATAAATTGACAACTACTAAAGTCCAGGTGATTCCTTGGGTAAACAATCTAAGTATACATGTATACTATCCAAATTTAGGAAGGATCTACAGCAGATGATAAAGAAAAATCATTAATAATTATATATTACAACTGAAGTTCCTTGCAGAAATAATGACTAAATATTATCCAATTACTCGTTCATGTGAAGCTTTTGGCATTTAGATAGAGGAAAGAGGCCTCCAATATAGGACACCACTGGGTCCCGGAAATGGAGTTTGGACCTCTTTTATGTCTTCACTTCTAAATAAACTATCAGAAGAGAGTTGTAGTAAATAAAAATAGTTTCCTGTACGTTTCTGTCCAAAATTATTTTTAGGTATAGTTGTATGATTGGCCTGAAAGTGGGGATTTCCAGGGATGTCAAATAGTTATCCATCCAGGAATGACCCCCAGCCCATAATAGAAAGGAGCAGGTGGGCAATATGTTAGAATGACTATCCAGTAAGCCCCTAAGATGTATCTCCCTGACCCATACCCAAGCACTAGAGTTGCAGATGTGTAGAGCCATAGTCAGATTTTACTTGAGTACTGGGATATCTGAACTCGGGTCCTACTACTTGAAGAGAAGGTACTGTAAAAACTAGAACCATCTATCCAGCACCTCTATTGAAACATCCCCCCCTTTTAAATATCTAATCTTATTTCTAAAAGAAATTAACATTTAAAATAACTTTTTTTATTATTTTTTATTGAAAAAAAGGAGAAAAAATTTTCCGCCTCCTCCCAGCCTCCCATTTCCCTCCCCCTCCCCCCACTCCTCTCCCTCTCCCTCTCCAGTCCAAAGAGCAGTCAGGGTTCCCTGCCCTGTGGAAAGTCCAAGGTCCTGCCCGCTCTGTCCATATCTAGGAAGGTGAACATCCAAACTGCCTAGGCTCCCACAAAGCCAGAACATTAAGTAGGATCAAAACCCCAAAACTCAGGTCCAGCCAGGCAGTGGTGGTACATGCCTTTAATACCAGTACTTGAAAGGGAGAGGCAGGCAGATCTCTATGAGTTCAAGGCCAGCTTTGTCTACAAAACCTAGTTCCATGAAAGCCAGAACTATTACACAGAAAAACTCTATCTTGAAAAACCAAAAACAAACAAATAAACAAAACAAACAAACAAAAAAAAAACTCAAGGTACTAGCTGGGGACATCTCCCTGGACAACTGCGACCCCTCTAGAGTCCAGTCTCTTACCAACCCTAGAATGGCTCCCTTAATTAAACTATATATTTCTCTGCTCCCGTGTCCACCCTTCCTTTACCCCAACCATCCCATTCCCTCAAACTCCCCCCATTCTCCCCTTCTCCGTTTCTCACCCCATTTCCCCTTAGCCCCATGCCACCTCATCCCCAAGTTCCCAGGTTTTGCCCTGGGAAATGTCTACTTCCCATATCCAGGTGGATGACTATATGTTTTTCTTGGGGTTCACCTTCTTATTTGCTTTTCTAGGATCACAAATTATATGCTCAATGTCCTTTATTTATGGCTAGAAACCAATTATGAGTGAGTACATCCCATGTTCATCTTTTTGGGACTGGGATACCTCACTCAGGATAGTGTTTTCTATTTCCATCCATTTGTATGCAAAATTCACGAAGTCATTGTTTTTTTACCGCTGAGTAGTACTCTAATGTGTAGATGTTCCACACTTTCTTCATCCATTCTTCCATTGAAGGGCATCTAGGTTGTTTCCAGGTTCTGGCTATTACAAATAATGCTGCTATGAACATAGTTGAACAAATGCTTTTGTCATATGATAGGGCATCTCTTGGGTATATTCCCAAGAGTGGTATTGCTGGATCTTGGGGTAGGTTGATCCCGAATTTCCTGAGAAATCACCACACTGATTTCCAAAGTGGTTGCACAAGTTTGCATTCCCACCAGCAATGAATAAGTGTACCCCATTCTCCACACCCTCTCCAGCAAAGGCTATCATTGGTGTTTTTGATTTTAGCCATTCTGACAGGTGTGAGATGGTATCTCAAAGTTGTTTTAATTTGCATTTCTCACACCTGATTTTTATAAAGGAGCTAAAAGTATTCAATGGAAGAAAGATAGCATCTTCAACAAATGGTGCTGGCAGAACTGGTTGTCAATCTCTAGAAGAATGAAAATAGGTCCATATCTATCGCCATGCACAAAAATCAAGTCCAAATAGATTAAAGACCTCAATATCAGGCTGAACACACTGAACCTGATAGAAGAGAAAGTGGGAAGTACTCTACAACATATGGGCACAGGAGAACACTTCCTATGCATATCCCCAGCAGCACAGACATTAAGGACAACTTTGAATAAATGGGACCTCCTGAAACTGAGAAGCTTCTGTAAAGCAAAGGACACTGTCACCAAGACAAAAAGACAACCCACTGACTGGGAAAAGATCTTCACCAACCCTGCAACAGACAAAGGTCTAATCTCCAAAATATATAAAGAACTCAAGAAACTAAACTTTAAAATGCTAATTAACCCAATTAAAAAATGGGGCTCTGAACTGAACAGAGAATTCTCAACAGAAGAAATTCAAATGGCCAAAAGACACTTAAGGTCATGCTCATCCTCCTTGGTGATCAGAGATATAGGGTGTTGTCTTATACTTTCTTGTGGATTGATATGAGCCAAGCCTTATGATATAAGGCAATGATGTTTTATATTTGTTGAATTTGCTATGTGCGTGGAATAAATACATATTCTAATCTACAGAAATTACTTACTCATTATATCTATAAAACATAGTTGCCAACAGTATCTGCATTTCAAATGGGAAAACAAAATGGGCATAAGCATATTCGTTAACATCAACAAATCAAAATGAGAACCCAGTCACCCGGATACTGGAATCTGCTTGCTTAATCCTCGAGATCTCTCTACTGCCTTAATTGTATCCTAAATCTATTGCATAATTAGCTAACACTCCTATATCAAAACATGGGGTATCTGTAAACAAGTCTCCTTGATGGGATACTGTGGACAACACATCTCTTCTTTCCTTTAGCCTTCTTTTCTTACCCATGGTATCCTAAGCAATGAGTTGAGGATTCATATGGTGTGTTTCATAAGAACCAAACAAGCATATGATCTATTGACTAAAACATTTCTAAATCTGTCCCTGTTCTCTCTCCCTCATAGCACTTAAGACTTTTGTAAGAACAACTCAAGCTGTCTTTGTAGTTCAGTCTTCACCTCTACAATTTATCCTCCATTTTTGAACCAAGTTATTTCAGGGAACAGTATATGTAATCAGAAATAGAGTTTAAAAAAAGCAGATTTCTATGAAAGAAAACCATTTCATGTCAAAGCATTAAAGGAAAAGGGATAGATCATCATTTCTTGAACTTGGCAGAGAGAGAGTCAACCACTGTCATGACAATTATCCTTATATCAGCAGATTCCCCCACTATCAAGACCAGTGCCAACAGGGAGAAGAATGGGCATGAATACTCCAACACCTTCCTTCACCTTCATCTGAGAAAACAGTGTGAGAGGAGCGCTTGTGGTGGGGTCATCAGGGGCTGAAGTGCATCTTAAAAGCTTAACGGACACTGCTGAACACAGACAATTTTTCCACAGTCATTGCTCTGTTTAGCATTTTTCCAAACAATGTTATAATGAACATCATATGTACACTGGTGCAAACCGGGTTTCTAATTCTAAAGGACAGATTGCTAGTTGTACGACTGTCAACTCAATTGTAAATGTTTGCAGATGCTACTAAATACTGATCCCTCCCCAAACTAGTAATTATTCACCAACACTGTTTATTCACCTTCAGCAGCAGCAGATGCTTTTAATGTTCTGAAATCTATTGACCAGAAGAGCACAAATTATGACTTACTGTTTCTTTTACAACTTGAAATGACTAGCAAGATGGAGTATGATTTCTTAAGCTCATAATTGAATCCTTTATATGAATATCCTGTTCTTGTTAGGGAAGCTTAGTGTCTGTAATATTTGTTTTATTGTGTTTCTTTTGTATTGTGCTGTAGCTTACCAGTATAGAGGATACATTCTTGTTTTGTTTTGTTGAGTCAAATTTTTAAAAGAGGAATCTGACTTGGAGCTCACAGCCCTTTAGAATCAATACCTTTTGTCCAAAATAAAGCCAGAATTTCTTTGTTGAATTGAAAGCAAGATTGCTGGACACCCAGGAACGCATGCTGGTGCCATCACTGTTCTTCACCATCATTATACATGAACACGTGCATCTTAGCTCTATGTTTTCTCATAGCAACATGAGATGTCTGTCTTATTTCTCCTATGGATTAAACTATACTTTCTCAGATACTTACTCAAATGTTGTCTCATTTATAAAGCCAGACACATCCCAGTCTCATTTTTTTCCTAGACTGAGCAAATAGTAGCTGTTGGGTGTGGTGAAATGGACCAGAGACTAACTAGAACTGAGGACTAGGGAACATTGTTGTGAAATGTTTAACTATGTAAAATGTGTTACACTTTTTTACCCTGTAGAATATTACTTTAACTGTGTAAAGGTATGTTGTATTTGTTTCTGCTGCATATTTAATGATGTAAAGATATGCTACATTTGTTTCTGCTGTGTTTGTTTAATTATGAAAAGATGTTTTGCAGTTTCACCTTGCCTGCCTAAGACACCTGATTGGTCTCATAAAAAAGCTGGGCATCCAATAGCTAAACAGAAGAGGGATAAACAGGATTAGCAAGCAAAAATCAAAGCATGGGAGAGAAATAGAGAAGGAGGGAGAAGGAGGGAGAAAGAAGGGCAATCCTGGGGCCAGCCAGGCAGTTGCCAGCCTGAAGACACATGCAGGGCATACAGAGAGAAAGCTAAAATGCCCCAAGTAAAAGCATAGATAAAGAGAAACAGATCAAAATAAGAACTAACTAAGTGCCTAACATTCATAACCAATAAATCCCTGTGTCGTGATTTGGGAGTTGGTTGGTGCCCCTCCTCCAAGAAGCCTGGTACAAGACATCAAATGGAGGGAGTCTTGGCACCAGCATTAGATCCACATCTCAGTGGCCATATTTTCTTCTGCACACTGTAGAGACTATGCTTCAGGACTTCATTAGCAATCCTCACTATGAGATGCTATTGCCAGAAGTTTTCTCAGAAAGGAATGTAGGAGGTGGGTACTCCCAGAAGATCCACACACTATTTGTCTTAACCTCTTCTCTGCAACCTCTGTGGACTGTAAGCAGCACACTGAATTGACTACAACATGAGTGATTATAATGTACATTATTCAGGACTAGAGAGATATCTCAGTGGTTTACAGCACTGGCTGCCCTTGCAGAGGGCTGAGTTCATTTCCCAGCAGCCATGTGGCAACTCATAGCCATCTCTAAGTTCAGTACCAAGTGATCCAATACCCTTTTATGTCCTCCTCAATTACTAGGCACACATGTGATAAGTATACATATATTTAGGAAAAATATTCATACATATAAAATAAAGATGAATAAAGTAAACATTATCTATCTCAATCAACAAATTCTCTCTTATGGCGTTCTCTCGGGGAGTTCCATGAGGTAGGATATAATGAACAGGACTCTGCTATACCAAAAAGCACTCATCAAATACATCAGTTATTCCCCCGAATGGTTTATTTTCCATGACAAAGTATATAAATATATAATCATTCATTGACAATTTTGACTCTACTTTTAATTGCTTAGTGCACCAAGCTCCAAAAGTGTCCTTCAATCACTCCTCACCACTTCAAACAAAGTTAGTCTATGAAATCACAGATGTAGGGAATACTATAATAAGCCTTTATTTCAAAAGTTAGCTTTCTGTTGCACTCAAACTAGGATTTGAGACAACTGGTGTCATAGCACCAGTTCTGAAAGTCAGAAGGCTCCAGATAGAAATAGGCAGGAAATTCCATCAATTTGACCTAGAGTCTCCTCATCTGTAGAATAAGGACTGTGTCTAAGTTATGGGTGGTGATGAAGAGAATCTAGAAATGTCCATCACACTAAAGAAGAAAATTAAAGCAAAAGGTAGATGATAATTCCTTCCACTTACAAATATTTACCTTCTATTTCCTTCATTAATTTTATAATTTTATAATTTTTTTCAACCCAATGTAATTGCTGTTCCATTTTTGGCACTAATTGATCATTTTAACCTAACTTCTGCATGTTTCTAATAATCTCAAATTTTTCAGAAACTAGGAAGTAAAATAATCCATAAGTAAACATTCATATAGTTGAATAAAAACAACCACATTGATCAAAATATTTCTTGGAGAACAATTTTTATTTCTTTGGGGACAGAATGATAAAGTATGCTTGGTCATATGACACATGATATGTGTTGATAAGGATGGTGACTCTACGCTTTAGTTACTGATAATTTCAGGTGTGTAATTTTTAAGATAGTAAAACAGATAAATATCTGACTTTATTTAAAATAATTTAAATGTGATAAAATCAAAATTAAATTGATCACTGTGGTATAATCAGATAAAATAGGGTCTATAAAAATTATAGTCCTTGGACTTCCGTGAGGGACTTGTGTACCTGGGGTGTGTGCTACGGGGTACATTTTGTGTTTGAAATAGGGGGTACGCCATGTCCCGTGGGTCCAGCGCCGGTTTTGACCACCACATTACTATTTTCTCTCCCGAGGGCCGACTCTACCAAGTAGAATATGCTTTTAAGGCTATTAACCAGGGTGGACTCACATCTGTGGCTGTCAGAGGAAAAGACTGTGCAGTAATTGTCACACAGAAGAAAGTACCCAACAAATTACTGGATTCCAGCACAGTGACCCACTTGTTCAAGATAACCGAGAACATTGGCTGTGTGATGACTGGGATGACAGCTGACAGCAGATCCCAGGTACAGAGGGCACGCTATGAAGCAGCTAACTGGAAATACAAGTACGGCTATGAGATTCCTGTGGACATGCTGTGTAAAAGAATCGCTGATATTTCTCAGGTCTACACACAGAATGCGGAGATGAGGCAGCTCGGTTGTTGTATGATTTTAATTGATATCGATGAAAGAACAAGGCCCTCAGGTGTACAAGTGTGACCCGGCAGGCTACTACTGCGGCTTTAAAGCCACCGCAGCCGGCGTCAAACAGACAGAGTCCACCAGCTTCCTCGAAAAAAAAAAGTGAAGAAATTTGATTGGACATTTGAACAAACAGTGGAAACTGCAATCACATGCCTGTCTACTGTTCTGTCGATTGACTTCAAGCCTTCAGAAATAGAAGTCGGAGTAGTTACAGTCGAAAATCCTAAATTCAGGATTCTCTCAGAAGCAGAGATCGACACTCACCTTGTTGCTCTAGCAGAGAGAGACTGAACGTTGTCATAACTTTACCAAATCCATGATGCCACTTGCCTGTGTGTTTGGTGACAGCAAACCAACATCACAGAGGCCCCTGGGTTGAAGATGGAGCCTCTCCCACTCCTCCTGCCACTGAGCTGGTTAGGACTGTATAAATAAAACTGTGCTTTTGGGAAAAAAAAAATTATAGTCCTTGTTTAGAAAATAAGGAGAAAGAAATTTCCCTTGGTTGGAGAGAAAAAAGCTGCCTAATAATACAATCTCATAATGATCACTATTATATGATATTTTGTTATAAAGAAGGAGGAGGGAGAGAGAAAGAGGAGGAAAAAGAGGAAAGGAAAAGCAAAGAAGAAAGTGTCTACATGAGTTCTTATTGGCTGGAACAAACTTCATTTTCATGAACTACAATCACCTTATATTTTTATTTTGAGAGAAAGGACTTGCTATGGTGCTTATAACCAGAGAATTTTGCAGATCTTAGAGTTGAAAAGAACTCAAGCTAAATGACTGAGCAGAAAATATATCAGTTGATGCATATAGTTTAATTTACAATAAAACACACATTGAAAACTGCCCAAAATGATTTAGGCATTTCTGATGAGTTCTGATCCTCATTTTGTTTCATAATGCATGTCACAAAAAAAGTCATGTTCTGAATGAGACATCTGAGAGTCACTAGGAACATCATGTGCAATACTATACCCAACGGAACCTCACCTTAGGTAGTAACAGGGCACAATCCCATATTAGAACTGACTCCATTTCCTGACTCTTTTATAGAAAACACAAGAAATATAGATGGTAGAATAAACTTTTGTGATGCTATTGGACTTCTTGATTTATAGACATTGTACTTAGAGAAGTTAGAAGTCAGAATGTGATTAAATTAATGATGAATTTATTTTCCTATAGTGTTAAAGTATCTAGATATAAAGAATGCTCTTCTAAGTTTAGCTAATTGTCATTAATATTGATGTCTTATATTCTTCTTAACACTTGGTCCCTCAAAAATCATCTTCAAAATGCAATACATCATTCTCAAAAAGAAACATGTCTATACTTTCTTTTAATACCATCAAGTTGTATTATCTAAAAAAAGTTATTTTTTCTATAACCATCTGTTACTTCTGGTAATTTCCCCCTCCTTCCAGTCTTTCATTCCATTTAGGTCTCTACCCTATGTGACAACACTGCCCACTTTAGAGTGGGCCTCCACTCAATTTGCTGTACCACATATACCAATCTTCCCTAACACACCCTTACAGATATACCCAGATATACCCTTTTGTTCCCATATCTTTACCTATCAGTGTTCATTGCAAAGAAACATCTGGTTCGAGGCCTCTCTTTTCTTCTACACTATTGATGCTGGGCCCTTACTGGAGCTCTTAGTTATTCTGTTATTGCCTTAGTTGTGGAAATCCTGCAGCTTTGGGTCTGTGGAACTGGTCCCTTTATGTGTACCAACAGATCAGAGATGGGTGGATGTTGGAGTGGGCCAACCCATAACCTTGGTTCTGGGTCTCATGGTTGGTCAGTATGTCAGTTCCCCCTTTTCCTCACCACCAGGGTGAGCTCTCCTGCATTTCCTTGGCAAGTTCAGTCCTTGCATAATGAGCAAGGTGCAGGGTCAGTACTGCTTTCACATCCTCAGGGTCAGATCTCCCACACCAAAAGTTTCAGGGTTGGCTCAGGCATGGCCTCCTGAGGCAGAAATTTTTAATAAATAAATAAATAAATAAATAAATAAATAAATAAATAAATAAATAAATAGAAAATATATTTAACAAAATCATAGAAGAAAACTTTCCAACCTAATGAAAGATATGCCTGTGAAAATACAAGCATACAGAACACCAAATAGATGGGATCAATAAAAGAAAAGTCCCTTGCCACATAATAATCAAAACATACAAAATAAAGAAAGAATATTAAGAGCTGCAAAGAAAAAAGGCCAAGTAACATATTAAGGCAGACCTATCAAAAATACACCTGACTTCTTGTTGGACAAAATGAAAGCCAGAATGTCATTGGCAAGCATTATACAGACATTAAGAGACACAGACACTTGCCCAGACTACTATACCCAGCCAAACTTTCAATCACCATAGAAGGACAAAGCAAGATATTCCATGACAAAACTAGATTTAAGCAATACCTAGCCACAAACCTAGCCCTACACAAAGTACTAGAAGGAAAACTCCAACCCAAGGAAGTTGGCTACATCAACAAAAACACAGATGATTAGTAACTTCAAAGTGGCAAATCCCAAAGAAGGGAAAAACACACAAATTTATATCACCATCAATAAAAACTAAATTAATGGGAGATAGCAATCACTGACAATTAATACCCCTTAATATAAATGGAATCAACTAGCCTGTAGAAAGACATAGACTGACAGATTGGATATGAAAACAGAATCCATCCTTCTGCATACAAGAAACACACCTCAAACTCAAAGACAGACATAGTCTCAGAGTAAAGGGTTGAGAAAAATGTTCCAATCAAATGGACCTGAAAAACAAGCAGGTGTAGCTATCCTAATACCTAACAAAATAGACTTCAAACTAAAATCAATCAAAAGAGACAAAGAAGGACATTTTGTATTAGTCACAGGAAAAAACCATCAAGAGGAAATCTCAATATTGAGCATCTATGCCCCAAATACAAGGGCACCCTCATATGTAAAATAAACACTTCTAAAGCTTAAATCATACATTAAACCCCACACACTAATAGTGGGAGACTTTAGCACTCCACTCTCACCATGGGACAGAGCAGCCAGACAAAAAATTAACAGAGAAATAAGGGAACTAAGAGATGTTATGACTCAAATGAACTTAGCAGACATCTATGGAATATTCCATCTAAAGATAAAAGAATATACCTTCTTCTAAGCATCTCATGGAACCTTCTCAAAAATTGACAATACAAATACTCTGTAACAAAACAAACCTCAACAGATACAAAAAAACTGGAAAAGCCCCATGTGTCTTATCAGATCACCTTGGCTTAAAGCTAGAATTCAGCAATACTAATGTCAGAAAGCCCACAAACACATGGAAATTAAACAATTCTCACCCGAATCATCAATGAGTCAAGAAAGAAAGGGAAAAATTAAAGACTTCCTAAAATTCAATGAAAATGACCACACAACATACCCAAATTTATGAAAAAGCCCTGTTAAGAGGAATGTTTATTTCTGTGGGAAGGTTTATAGCTAGTAATTACCTTCCTGCTGGGGTGTGACCTCACAGAATATTTACCTGGATGCAGAAGTACATCCAGCTCATCTCTCCTCCCTCTAGGCCCCGTTTTGCTATTTCATTTGCTTAGGATCTCATCTTCATCCATCGTTCAAGCAGAGAATCCTGACTTTGTAAGTTTTACCCCCTAATAAATGCCTTATTTCTTAGTACCGAGCTAGTGTGGGATTCCTTTTTTAAGCGTCCAATTTCTCAACCATCAGTTTATAGCACTAAATGATGACATGAAGAAGCTGGAAAAATCCCACACTAGTGAATTAACAGAACATTGGAAAACTTTAGAAGAAAAAGAAGCAAACTCACCCAAGAGAACTAGATGGTAGTAAATAATCAAATTGAGAGCTGAAATCAACAAAATAGAAACAAAGAAAGTAATACAAAGAATCAAAGAGACAAAGAGTTGGATCTTTGAGAATATCAACAAAATAGACAAAACTTTATCCAAACTAACCAAAAGGCAGAGTGAGACTATCCAAATTAACAAAATCAGAAATGAAAAGGGGGATATAACAACAGACACAGAGGAAATTCATAGAATCGTCACTTCATAGTTTGAAAACCTGTACTCCACAAAATTGGAAAACTTAAAGGAAATGGACAACTTTCTGGATAAATATCACTTACCAAAATTAAATCAAGATCAGATAAGCAAATTTAAAAGACCTATAAGAAATAGGAACAGTCATCAAAAATCTCCCAACCAAAAAATAAAATAAAATAAAAACAGGACCAGATGGTTTCAGCTCAGAATTCAACAAGATTTTCAACGAAGAACTAATACCAATACTTTTCAAATTGTTCCACACAACAGAAACAGAAGGAACATTGCCAGATTCTTTTTATGAGGCTACAATTACCATTATATGTAAATCACATAAAGACATTACTAAGACATACTAATCTCACTCACTAAAACATACTAATCTCACTCAAGAACACTGATGCAAAAATACTAAATAAAATACTGACAAACCAAATATAAGAACACATCAGAACCATCATTCACCATGAACAAGTCGGCCTCATTCAGAGATGCAAGGATCATTCAACATATGAAAATCTGTTAATGTAATCCACCATATAAACAAACTGAAAAATAAAAATCACACGATCATCTCATTAGATGCTGAAAAAGCTTTTGAGAAAATACAACTTCCTTTTATGATAAAGGTCTTGGAGAGAACAGGGATACAAGGAACATACCTGAACATAATAAAGGCAATATACCTCAAACCAACAGCCAACATCAAACTAAATGGAGAGAAACTACCAGTGATCCCACTGAATTCAGGAACAAGACAAAGTGACAAGGTTGTCCACAATCTTTATATCTATTCAATATAGTTCTTGAGGTCCTAGCTAGAGCAATGAGACACCAAAAGAAAATCAAGGGGATACAAGTCAGAAAAGAAGTCAAACTCTCACTATTTGCTGATGATATGATAGTTTACATAAGTGACACCAAAAATTCTACCAAGTAAGTTTTACAACTCATAAACACTTTCAGTAAGGTAGTAAGATACAAGATTAACTTAAAAAAATCAGTAGCCCTCCTGTATACAGATAATAAATGGGCCAAGAAAGAAATCAGAAAAACATCACCCTTCAAAGTAGCCACAAATAGCATAAAATATCTCGGAGTAACTCTAACCAAACAAGTGAAAAACTTGTATGACAAGAGATTTAAATCTTTGAAGAAAGAAATGGAAGAAGACACCAAAAACTGGAAAGGTCCTCCATGCTTTGGGTAGATAGAATTAACATAGTAAAAAATGCCAATCCTACCAAAAGCACTCTGCAAATTCAATGCAATGCCCATCAAAATCCCAGAAAAATTCTTTACAGACCTCAAGAGAATGGTACTCAATTTCATAAGGAATAAAAGCCAAAAAAAAAAAAAAAACCCTAGGGTATCCAAAACAGTCCTATACAATAAAAGAACTTGTGGAGGCATTACAATCCTTGACTTCAAAGTCCACTACAGAGCTACACTACTAAAAAGTGCCTGGTTTTGGCATTGAAGAAGACAAGAGAACCAATAGAACCAAATCGAAGACCCAAATATCAGTCTACACATCTTCGAACACCTGATTTTTGAAAAAGAAGCAAAAAATATCAAATGGAAAAAATAAAGCATTTTAACAAATGGTACTAGTCTAACTGGATATCAACTTGTAGAAGAATGAAAATAGATCCATATCTATCACTATGCACAAAACTCAAGTCTAAATGGATCAAAGACCTCAACATAAAGCCAGCCGCACTGAACTTCATAGAAGAGAAAGTGGGAAGTACACTTGAATGCATTGTCACAGGAGACCACTTCCTAAATATAACTCCAGTAGCACAGACACTGAAAGAAATGATAAATGGGACCTCCTGAAACTGAAAAGCTTCTGTAAAGCAAAAGTCATGGTCAACAAGACAAAACAACAGCCTATAGAATAGGAAAAGATCTTCACGAACCCCACATCAGACAAAGGTCTGATCTCCAAAATATACAAAGAACTTAAGAAATTGGTCATCTAAAGAGCAAATCATCCAATTTAAAAAAAAAAAAGTGGAGTAGAGATTTAAACAGAAAAAATCTCAACAGAAGAATCTAAAATTGCTGAAAGACACTTAAGAAAATGCTCAACATCCTTGTTGGAGTAGGTGTGGCCTTTTTGAGGAAGTGTATTACTCTGATAGTGGTCTTTGAGGTCTGTTTTACTCAAGCTACTCTCAGTATGGTACACAGTTTACCACTTGTTGCCGGTAGATCAAGATGTAGAACCCTCAGCTCCTTCTCCAGTACCGTGTCTGTCTGCATGTCACCATGCCATGCCACCCACAGTGATGGTAATGGAGTAAATTGTTGAAGCTGTAAGTCATCCCCAATTGTATGTTTTCCTTATAAGAGTTGTGTGGTTATGGTGACTCTTCACAGCAATAAAACCCTAAATAAAAAAGGAGGATAATTTAGTTTTTGGTTGTTTTCTGGGGGCTCTTATTTCTGTGCTTTAAGGTTACAAATATGAGCAAGCATATGGAAAGAAGCCAGCAGAACAGGAAAATTAGTGCATGTCTGACTGAAGAATAACTTTGGAAGATCAACAGATTACCTAAGACAAACAAACAGCACAACAAAAAACAGCTGTACTTCAATGGAAGGTATGGTAAAATCAGCTTTGCCTGCTTTTCCATATGCTTCCCCCAAACCCCTTACCCTGGCTTTCCAGACAGACTCCAATTCTATAATAAAACATCAAAGGTAAGATAGAATTTGTTTCTCTGACAGAACAGTTTTGCTGACGAATTAAGTGTGAATGAACCAGATACAGATGGACTGAATTTAAATAGATATAAACATGAATTATAAAACTGAAAGAGGAAGACTGCCCAAGGAAAAATCATTCTGTGCCAACTGAAAATTGCTTTGAACATTAATTTTCCAGCCTGGCTTAATATTCCCATCTATTCCTCAACTCTCACTCAATCTGCTCCTAATTTGCTGTAGAAATGACATTTGTCAGGCATCTGGGGTCTACAGAACAGATCTGGGGAAAACATGGAGGCAGGGATTTCTGAGAAGCAAGGACTTGTGTAGGTATTAGTTCATCAGTATGGGGTCTATGATGACAGTGCTGGTGACGAGTGGATCTGGCATGTCCTCAAGAATGTTCTCCTCATTAGCTATGCAGACTCAAATACAACAACATGGCAGAGTAGAAAAAAATTCATTCTTTCCAGAGTCATTGTGACCTGGGGCCATAGATTAGCTATGTCCTCTTAGATAAGTGAAATTACCTCAGATGTTCAGGTGACTGACTATATGGAAGCTGGAAATAACAAGGTCTATCTGTCTTTCACAGACACTAGGCTTCAGTTGAGACTATGAGTACAAAAAAAAAAAAACTGAAGGTGTGGCACAGCAGTTAGAATAAGGAGTACATGCCAAGTCCCATGCCAAGGAAACCATGAAGACCTCCAACATTGTCTGGAAAGTAGAACTGTGAGTTTTTATTTTGCTGATAGCTAAAGGGGAGAGGCTCACCACTAGACAGCTTAAGCTGTGTTTCTAGGCAAGATTTAGAAGCATTGCTCTCAAGAACTTTTGGGGGGATTTTAATGGTTGGTTACATTTAGGAAGAACTATAGTAGAGACTGGCATAGAAAAACAGAATACCTAAACATCCTCACTGTGAGACTGTATGATTAGCTCCAACAAAGCTTCCTGTGCTGTCTGTGTTATTTATCTCCTTCCCAAAGTTCTCAACCTTGTGAAGCCCCAGTAATTTTATGAAAGTTTTTTGAAATTATACTGTAATTATAATACTAATCTAGGTACTAGGGGGATGAGTGAGTGGGTGGGTAAAGGCACATGGAGGGGGCCTATGGTTGTGTGTAACTCTGTTTCCAGGATATCCAACTCCCCCTTCTGGCCTCTACAAGTACCTGTTCTCATGTGTGCATATATATATATATATATATATCCCCTACATACATACACAGAGAAAATAAAAATATATGGATCAATTAAAATGGCATACTGACTGCAAGATATGCTAGGGCAATGGTCTCCCAATGGTTATGGGAGTAACCAATCAAGAATTGTTTTGACTTAAGGCCCACTCCACAAGATGGAACTCATAACCAATATTGCTTGGTTGACCAAGAACCAGAGACATAATAGCCCAGGGACTTAGGATAAAACCTAATGCTACTGGTCCTTAAAAAGAAGAAAAGAAATTAATTTAAAAATCCCACAAACAAACAAGAAATAGAGTGATAAAATGACTCAATAATGTAATGATATTATACTATATTCATATATTAATACCTTACTCAGCCATTGCTAGAGAAACTTCCTTCTGTACCAGATGGGAACAAATACAGAGACCCACAACCAGACATTACTCAGAGAGTAAGAGACCTTGGAACACAGCCCTAAATGTGATGTCTCCACCAAATTCATCCCCTCAGAGCCAAGGGAACTCAGTGAAAGTGAAAGACCAGGATAAATCCAGACCCCCTCCCCTAGCAGGAATAGTAGAGCCAAAAAATCTAGGTTGGCTAGTTCCAGGAACTGGCTGAGCACAAAGTTAGATTATAATCTTGAAGAACAATCTTGAGAAACAGGGAGTTACCCACTTGTGATTATCACCGGTATTTTCAGAATCTTCCAATGATGCCTTCCCTACCCCGTACGGGTTGTGGTTTCTTCCCTTAAATACCCCTTCTCCCAGCTACTCAGGGTCGAACTCCTCTACCCCTGCATGGGATATGAGTCTCGGCCCCAGTGGGCTGGTTCCAGTCAATAAACCTTGTGTGATTACAGCAAAGACAGTCTTTCATGAGTACTTAAGTGAGAGTCTCCCAACTCTGGGGGTCTTTCAAAAGAAAAGGCAGAGACACTAAAAGGGCTAAAGAGTTAGAGGATACTAAATCAACATGAACAAAGCTCATATGAACTTATAAAGATTGAACCTGCATAGGTCTTTACCAGGCCCTCTCTCTATATATTATGGCTTTTAGTTTAGTGTTTTTAGGCAAGAATGAGATGATCTCTGAATCTTGTGCCTTCTCTTGGCCTCTTTTTCTTCTGTTGTTTTCCTTCTGTCTGTTTCTCCTATCCAACTTCAATGTGATAGTTCCTGTTTTATGTTATTATATTTTGTTTTGAGACATATATATTTAAATGAATGAATACCTAGCCTCTAGAGTAAAAGTTAAAAACTGAATGTCATTTATACCTGCTAGAGGATGGAAAATCAGTTTTCTCTAAGAGATGACACTGGGTTTATCAACCACTCCAGGACAGGCCTCATATTCAGGAATAATGGACTCCACAGTTTTTTATGTTTGCTTTTATTTGGTTACAGTTTGGTGTTTTTCTTTGGGTTTTGTTGTTGTTGTTTGTTTTTCTGTTTGGGTGTTGTTTTATCTTGTTTTCTTAGTTTTGGGGGTTTGTTGTTGTATTGAGTTTTTGTTTGTTTTCTTTCTTTGTTTTTTAGAGAAGTTAAAGTTGGATGGATAGAGAAGAGAGGATCTGAAGGAACTGGGAAAGGAGAAGACTATGATCAAAATACACATTCATTTAAAAGTTGTTTTACATAATTAAAAACCAATAAAAAGGAGAAAAATAAACTAAAGTATGCTGGCCTAAATCTGTCTATTGTGGCACTCTCTCTTAGAAGAAACAAAAACAATGCGGTTGCTAAGAGAGGATTAAAATATTTGTTTAGTTTCAGAACTAGTTCATAGTGTGGTATTAAGTAGGGATATCCTGGGCATTAAAGGAAGTAACATGGAGAGAGCTCACTGGGGTGAAGCAAAGGACTACTTCAGCAATACAAGAATATGCATCATCTCCCAAGGTCATCCAAGAGTAGTCATGTGACTAACTCACAGCTAACTGGACATAATCAGAATTGTTTGTAAGGTATTCAAGAGATGTCTTTCAAAAAGGAACTGCTAAACCAGCTTGTACTTTTTTGTGATAATACATGCATTTTATTAAAATAAGTAAGATTTATTGATAAGCTTAATTGTTCCTCTTCTATGTTTCAATAGAGCAGTATGTGTTCTTAATGGGAAACCTAGATCAACTAAATTATGTTGGGAAAAAGTAACCACAGCATGTAGCTTTATTTCCAACCCACTTTCAGTTTTATGTTCAAAGCACACTCATCAAGAAAGAATCGTTGAGCCATCTAGGTTTGAGCAGAGCTTAGGTTCCTAAACAGCTATAAGACCTAGGAGTACCTACTTCTAGGTTACTTAAGTAGAAATACTAAGACTTCTGACATTTTGCTAGAGGCTTGTTGGTTTGTTTGTTGTATCTTTGAGACAGGCCCTCCATACGTAGCCATATGTAGCAATATAGAGCTTTGAAATCTTAGTTTTACAACCTCCACCATCCAAGTGCTAGGATTGCAGATAACTTTATCTACTTTTCTTCTATAATTTATTTTTAATTAATAAAAGAACTTTAATTACCAAGGGCCTAAACAATCCCTCACATACTACAAAAAAAAAACCAAAAACAAAAAACATGGAACCGAAAATTCTATAAAATAGATTGTGCAGCATAAGTTGCAAGATTCTGAGATTCTACAATAGGAACTTCCGAGAGGAAGAGAACATGCAACATTCCATGACTCAGGATGATTTAGAGATGAAGACATAGGGACATGAACAATCTAGCCACTATCTCCTCAAAATCTACAGTGCTAAGAGTATTCATTGAATTTTTATTGCTTTGGCAAAATGTCTGATGAATCTTTGGTGTCATAGGTTGAAGGTATTGTCCAATGGGAAGATTTAAAAGAAAATGGGCTTCAAAGAAAGTGCCACTATTTCGAGGTGTTGCTATGATGGATTAAGTGTAGCTTTGTTGGAGGAAGTGTGTCACTGTGGAGGTGGACTTTGATGCCATATATTTGCTCAAGCCACACTGTATCTTTTCCTTTGTAAGAGTTGCCATGGTCATGGTGTCTCTTCACAGAGATAGAAAACCTAAGACATCCATCATGACAGGGCAGGGACAGCAGCACTGGTGGCTGTAGATTGGCAGCAGAAGCAAGGGGAGCTGATCACCTTGCATTGCAATCTGAAACCAGAGAGGAATGCAGGTGCATTCCTTCTCTATTCTCTTTGCCTTATTTAATTCAGGTTCTGAGCCCAGGGGGTGATTGTTTCCACTGTAGAGTCTACATTCTTTCTTCCAACCTTAGTAAAATGTCTCAGGAAACACTTTCAAAGCCACACCTGGAGATGTCTCAGCATGTGACTCTAAATCCAAATAAGCAGATAATAAAGATTAAATACCACACAGAGTGACTTCTCTGACAGGGCACATGCAATAGGGTGCATGTGAGCATACTCAAAAACAGTGCAGCAGTACCTTAACTCATAAGCCAGGTTTTGTTTTTAATATCACCATCTATCAGTTGTACTAAATAGTTCATAGCATTATCCTTTTCAATTGTAATATCGACATCAACTTTGGTGAATCATTTACAGGATAGTGAATATGAATACATTTTCTGAAAAGTCTTAATTATTGCTGTTTCTGTTATTGTAATAATTATTCCTTATATATTTAATGCATTATAAGTACTAATTACATTATTTCACTAAACAAATCTGAAATACAACTATGTGCAAACAACTTACATGGGTGCTATAAAAATAATAAATATGATTTCTGCTCTAAAGTAACAGAAAATAGCTTCATGCTTGGTAAAACAAAGAACTAATATTTTAAAATTAGATTCCAACTAAGGTCGTGTTCTACTTACATCAATTTGGAGATTCCTATTGTTCAATTGTGTCGATGTCTCCCCAACTCCACATATTCAATGAAACCCCTCAAGGTGAGTACATTCAACAGAATCAGCAAATAGCATCTATCCATACATCATAGATTGTCCCTCTATAAAGTGTACAAAGAGAAGAAATTATATTAAAGCCTCTGGGAAGGTTGAATAATAGAGTAGATATAACTTGAAACATGGCAGGTTTGAACTAAATTACAGACACAGGCACATGCTGCACCTCGGGTATCCAGCAAATTCTTTCGCCTCCTCAAGTCTCAATTTCCTCTAATGTAGAATTCATTAAGTTGTTAGGCTTTCCTGACTACTGAATGCAAGTAGGTAAAACACAAAGCAGTATGGAAACAATAAATGCTAAATCAGCACTGTTCCTATGTTGATAGTCACAAACAGAAAGAGAATAAACATGTTAATATTTATTCTTTATATGGAGTCTTGTTACATACTTTCTGCTTGAATCATGACTTTGTTTCTGGTGTTGTCTGATTCGCATCCTTTGCATATTGTTCTTATTTTTATCATCATTATATGTTCTAAATTCTTATTCTAAAAAGTGTTATATATTAAAACATCTACTAAACACAAGAACTATAAGTCAGTTTACTTTAGGATATAAATGAATAGCTTATTCAGACTTTTCATGGTAGTAGACTGTGTTCCAGTATGTTACACATTTAACATTAACTGTTCCTACAATAACAATACCTTGTTTTCTTTTTTATTAATTTTATTGAGCTATATATTTTTCCCTGCTCCCCTCTCTTTCTCTCCCTTCCCATTCTCCCCTCTTCCAGGGTCCCCATGCTCCTAATTTACTCAGGATATCTTGTCTTTTTCTATTTCCCATGTAGATTAGATCCATGTATGTCTCTCTTAGGATTCCCATTGTCTAGGTTCTTGGGGATTGTGAATTGTAGGCTAGCTTTCTTTATTTTTTATGTCTAAAAGCCACTTATGAGTGACACATATGATCTTTGTCTTTCTGGGTCTGAGCTACCTCACTCAGTATGATGTCTCTTAGGTCCATCCATTTGCCTGCAAATCTCAAGATGTCATTTTCTTCTGCTGTGTAGTACTTCATTGTGTAAATGTGCCACATTTTCCTTATCCATTCTTCAGTCCAGGGGCATTTAGTTTGTTTCTAGGTTCTGGCTATGATAAACAATGCTGCTGTGAACATAGCTGAACACCTAAACAGAGAATTCTCAACAGAGGAATCTAAAATGGCTGAAAACCCCTTAAGGAAATGCTCACTATCTTTAGCTATCAGAGAAACACAAATCAAAACAATTCTGAGATTCCATCTTACACCTGTAAGAATGGCAAAGATCAAAAACACTGATGACAGCTTATGCTGGCTGGAGAGGATGTGGGGAAAGGGAACACTCCTGCATTGCTGGTGGGAGTGCAAACTGGTATAGTCCCTTTGGATATCAGTATGGTGATTTCTCAGAAAATTAGGAAACAACCTTTCTCAAGACCCAGCAATAGCACTTATGGGTATATATCCAAAGGATGCTCAATTGTACTGCAAGAACAGTATCTGTATCTCAAGAAAAAAAAAATGTCTTTGGACAGATGCAGAATCTTCCTTATACCACCAGAGAGCAGTAAATAACCATTATTCAGGATTTTGAAAGTTGCAATTTCTTAATAACACGTAGCTGTATTTTTTCCCTACATATAGTATCCTGGCAAATACTGAGTGATTCTTGCTTAGCCAAATGGTCAGATGAAGGCACATAAGGAAGGGAGCCGTTGACAGGAGTAAGCTACCTGAGATTGTGGGCAAGTAGTTCCTTGAAGATTATTGGAGTTAGATGAAAGGGGAACAATTTTCCAAGTGAGTATACAAGTTATATACTCTCAACACTGCTTTCAAAAAAGAGTTAGCTGAGATGCACAGAATGGCCAGGCTTGTCAATATCACCCAGTGAATTGGCAGCATAACTAGAGTCAGAGTCAT
This sequence comes from Microtus ochrogaster, assembly GCF_000317375.1. Taxonomy (NCBI): domain Eukaryota; kingdom Metazoa; phylum Chordata; class Mammalia; order Rodentia; family Cricetidae; genus Microtus; species Microtus ochrogaster. Next base: position 6,128,388 of record NC_022016.1, read on the forward strand.
AGCCCCCCACTCATCTGTTGATCACTAGGCAAGTATGTGCTGGATATATTGGTGTCACTCTCACCCAGTACTACTGAAGGGGACAATGTAATATTCTATAAAAATCTATCATTCTGAGATCAGTGAAGATTTCTGAACATGGCATTCCCATTGCACCATGACTAAGTGGCCCTGAGCATATTCCTTCTCACAGAAGATAGTTAATTAAGTAGGTGACATAAAAGGATTTATTAATGGAAAACTTAAATTTGTTTTTGTCAGGGATGTAACAGTGATGACCAGGTGCTGGGCCTTGTTCGTTTTGGATACACTACACAAAAGGCTTCAAGAAAGGCACAGCCTTTGCTCATCTCAGAGAGAAAACTGCATGATCATGATGAAATCATAAAATTGATTGTGGTGGAACAAATGCCAGTGATCAGATTTTATTTTTCATTCTTTAGTAAAGCACATTCCAGAAATTCAATTTTGTCTTTTTGGTTGTGAGCCTAGCTTTTAATGGCTGAGCCATCCATCTCTCCAGTCCCAGAAATGCACTTTTGACTCACCCCCAGATGTCTCTTAGAAAGGTAACAACAAAGCAGGGTACCTCTGAAATGTCAAGGCACCTCTGGAAACTTTGGAATCCGTTGAGGAGTGTCCTCTGGAAAGATAAATTCCTTCTGTGTTACAGACATAAAACTCAGTCAAAAGGAATCTGTGAAGCTAAGGTCATGGCACTTAGGAATATGAGCTTGTAGTAGAGAGGAAGGACAGTCTAATTCTATGTACAGAAAAAATAATCTGCATTTCTTACATCAATTTCCAAGGCAAAGAAGGGCATTCATGATGAAATATAATATTTTGTTATCAACTTGACCATAATTCTTAGGTCTATCTGATATGATTGGGTTGGGAAGTTATTTGAAAAGTCCTTTCAAACTTAGAAGGGAGAAATGAAAAACACTGGCAAAGCTGTGCCAGCATAAGCTGTGGGAATGCAGATGAGCAGTTTCCAGAAAGACAATTTTGGCAGCTAAAAGCGGTAGTGAAAAAGTTACCTGACAGGGGTGCTCTTGCTTTAATGTAGAACAAGGGTTGAATTCATTTCTGGGTCCCCTTGGGATCTCATTTATTAAAGTTGCAGGGGTTTTTGTTGTTTTTCAATTTCTTTAGAAAAATATGATTTTTTCATTTTTCATTGGAAAAATCAACTAATAATGTAATCATGTGTTGTGTAATATTGCCATATTATATGTAAGACAAACACACACACAAATATGATTAAGGACATGTGAATCTGAGAAATTTAATAGAAAAAAACAATCACTTGTGGCTATCCTCTTTCTCTGAGTTTAAAGGGTAGGTTAATAGTGGTTCAGTCAGTAACGTTGTGTTTTCTGTAGACAGAAAGAATAGGGTGCCAACTAGAGCTGTACCAGTTGTCAGAAGAGGCTTCTCAAATGACACAGGTCTGAGAATGAGTTCAGGAAATCAAGCAGAACAAAGAAGACTGGCAGTTAAGCACATGTACAAAGGTGAGTCAACCCCTTTGATTAACTTTGAGCTGAGGAACTCGGCAGGCAGGTGATGAATCAAACCTATAAAAGAGTAAGGAAACCCTCTAATGTTATATGTTTTGTTCCTTTTGCATACTTTTTAGGGGGTTGGTTTTGTACATTAGAACTGGAAAGCAAAATGGCCATAACATTGGCTGCCTGGCAGAATGAACAGAGATGAGGCTTGCTGTTTACCTAACAGATTCATGAGCTACATGTTAACACAGAGCATCTAAAAGCTCAGAGCATGTGGGTGAAACTACAAAGCTGCTTGTGTGGTGCACTCCTGCAAGTCCAGCTCTCTGGTTGCTATGGCAGGAGTGCACCAAACCTGAGGTTAGTGTGGGCTATGGCAGGAGTGCACCAAACCTGAGGTTAGTGTGGGCTATGGCAGGAGTGCACCAAATCTGAGGTTAGTGTGGGCTA
>NC_022016.1:6130451-6136384 GCF_000317375.1 Microtus ochrogaster
CTGAGGTTAGTGTGGGCTATGGCAGGAGTGCACCAAATCTGAGGTTAGTGTGGGCTATGGCAGGAGTGCACCAAACCTGAGGAGACCCTGTCTCCAAAATAAAATTGAAAAAGTACTCAAAAGGCTGCGTATATAGCTCAGTGTTAAAGTATTTTACTACTATACAGGGGGCTCTGAGTTCTATACTCAATACTGAAATAAATACACAAACGTATATAAAAAATGCATACAGAAGACTTTGCATTTCATCCCATTCCCATTCCTGAAAAAGTTTTCTTCCCTCAGGTCTTGGCATAGATATCACCTTTAGTGGCATTTCATTTGTATTTTAATAAATAAAATTTGCTGAGAATAAGAAGAGTAAAATAGCCACACTGGCCAGTCTTACAGGCCAAACAGTAATGACATTTTAATCCCAGTAGCCACACTAGTTTGCCATAGGAACCAGGCAATAGTGTGCACACCTTTAATCCCAGCACTAGAGAGAAATATAAGATGAGAGGAGACAGCTTTTACACACAGTCTCATTCTGACATTTCTGGAGAAAGGATCGCCGTTTTCCAACTGAGGCTGAGGCAAAAGCCAGTGTTTTGCTTTTCTGGCCTTCAAGTTGAACCCCATTTTCTGTCTCTGAGTTACTATTAATCATGCTTCAATCACCTCCTCACTGTAGTCCATCCTGATTCACATCCAATGATATTTCTTTCTGTGTCCTTCCTGTGCTTTCTTAGAACATGGTTTCTTCGGTGACACTTGTCACAGTGCACTGAACATGATTAAAATTGCATGTTGCTGACCTTCGTTGCATACCAGAGAAATCAAATCTAGTAAGTAGTGTGGCTGTATTATCTTCCATCAACTCTCTAGTTTGTAGGGTCTGGAAAAATTATACATTCTCAAGAAATGATCATATATGAAAACAAATAAATTAATATGCCACAATTTAAAAGGTGAGGTGGGGGAAGTTTGATCCAGTGAAATATGTGACCATTGATTTCCATGGCAACATGAGACACTCCAGTTCTGTTTCTCAATCATATTCCCACATTCTATAATTGTCCCAAAGGTCAAGTGAGGTCTGCCTGAGGAGGGAGCCCATTTTCTTCTGGAAAGTATTCTCTGCTCCTGTTTTGCATTCTTCTGTCCCTGATGCTGTCAGAGGAGCCAGCAGCTTCTGGGATCTCTATTAGTCCCGGGTGTGTGAACAGATTTTGGGACAGAGCTGTAGTAGGGAAGCTCCTCCCTGGTATGGATAGAGATTCTCTGAATGTGTATGGAGAAAACAGTTGAGTTTTCTGCAGTTGTGAGTGGAAAGGAAAATGAATGAAAGCCAGGCATGTATTATTCCTGAAAGGTTGTGGACATAGTAGAATATTGAGCTTGAAATTTGGAGGTACATATTTCATTCTAAATATGTTTATTTTGCTATCCATATAACTCTGGGAATGGAATTTATCTTTTTTAGCTGTTTCTTTTTAAAATTAGCTTGATATACATTGCTAACATTTGTGTTTTATGAATCAAGTGATTCAAAATGTGTATTTATAAGACTTATGAGTCTTTAGTACTTAGTCTATCATCTATCTATGTCTGCCTATCTATTTACATATCGATCTATTTTTATCTATCAATCTATCTCTCTGTCTATCTATCTATCTATCTATCTATCTATCTATCTATCTATCTATCTATCCTCTATGTAAAATGTTTAAATGAATAGATGACCCTCCATCCATTGAGCACAGTATGATTTTATCTGTCTATCTATCTATCTATCTATCTATCTATCTATCTATCTATCTATTCCTATGCATCTAACCTCTATATAAAATGTTTGAATAACTAGATGACCCTCCATCCCTTAAGCACAGTATGATTTTATCTGTCTATCTATCTATCTATCTATCTATCTATCTATCTATCTATCTATCTCTATGCATCTAACCTCTATATAAAATGTTTGAATGACTAGATGACCCTCCATCCATTGAGCACAGTATGATTTCACACTTCTTAAAACTAGCATAGCACCAGGAACTCCGTTCTCATCTTTACTTTATATACCCAATAAACTGTGACTGAGGCTCTAAACCAGCACCACAAATGTACAAGATTAGAAAATGGTGCACATTAACAGGATTCAACACCCATAATACATGCAATAGTATCCACTGATGGAAAAGTCTGCCTGGTTGCCTGAGTATGTGGACTAGTGTCAGCTCATGCAATAACTGTGTATATCAATGCATCTCTCTGCCAGAAGCAGTGATAGTGGAGAAACTCTGGTTCTTTATCATCCCTGATCTATCTCCAACCAAAAAAAAACCTGTCATTTTCCAAGGATGGCAGGTATTAATGAGACAGATGACAATGATATGTCCTGTTGCCATTTGGAAAGCCTGTGACCCATGTCTCTATCTAACAGACCCAGGTTCCCAAATCCTAATGAAAAAAAAAATTATCGTCCCAGGATAGAGCATGGAGACTATTCATGCATGGAGCCCCCTGTTAGTCCAATGTTGTGGTGCTGTTGTGAACCAGCTAGTCAACAGAGACTTCAGTCAAGCAGCACAGAGCTCATCACTTGTATTTGGAGATAATAAGAGACACATCATTAGGAGCCATGCCAAGTTTTCTATAAATCTTGCTAAAAACATATTAACATCAAACGGGACTCATCCCTCAGATGTAGCCTTTAGGTATAGAATGGACTGAAATGAGTCTTATAGATAAGACACTGATCTTATCTTGAGTTACTGTTATTTATAAACTGACTAAAATTAATACTTCATGCATGATAGAAGTAGTACAGATCACGGTGTTTGTGCCTTTAAAATACGTATTCCAATTATGCTAATCTTCTGGCAATACCATTCATCCTTTGTGTTAGAATAACCCCCCTATTTACATCACCATGATCATCCTAATACAAGAAAGAAGCTTATTCTCCTGGTGGCTTCCAATTACTCACCCAGAGGGATGCATGAATTGACTTATTTGTAATACTGAACTATCCTGTACAGAAAAAAAAGAACTTTCTCCAGTAGTTATGAGATAAAGAGGAGGAGGAAAAAAGGAAGAGAGGGAGAAAAAGGAACGAGGAGTGGGGGAAAGGAAATAACATGAAGAGGGAAGAAGAGAAAGGAGAAGGACTAGGAGGAGAAAAAAAGGAAAGGGAAGTTTAAGTCTTACAAATCATAAAACTCTGCCTTAACTGACATCTGTTTTCATTCCTAGGCAACACAAATTATGTATATCTGTGTGTTGGAATTATAAATGATTTATACATTCTGTGGTTTTTATCTTGAGTTGATATTTTTCTAAATAAGAAGAGACAAATAGAAACCATACGAAGGGGCAAAAGGAATATATTGAGCAAAAAGAAAGCCATGTTTCAATCCAAAAAATGCTACTTTTTCTCTGAATCTATCAGTGTTACATAATGGTTATAATAAATAAAAGAAGGTGGGAAGAAATGAAAAGCAGAGCACAGAGCTGAGGAAAGCAGGCTCCACGTGTGTGCTATGTGATTCCAGAAATTTCATATTCTGCAAGAACCAAAATACTGGCATCTATAGAATCTGAGAATGAAGAAAGTTGATCATTAGGGAAGGAAACTAGATAGGCTAAGAGGAGGCCTTCTGGGAAAAGGATGTCTCTTATCTGATGCTAACTATAGGTTTATATTAAATTTATGGAAATTTTACAAGGAATGCATTGCTATTTATGCACTCTTCTATATTTATGATCTGTGCCACTGGGCTGTTTTAAAAAATTCTTTACACAGATCATGCTGTGAATCACTCATGTTTGTGTCAGTTGTTCAGTAAAGATCACTATGTGCTTTGGTGCGCTCTGGGATAGGAGATTATAAATTCAATGTGATATAACTCATATTATTTTCAATTACAAGCTAGTCCTTAGTGGTTTGAAAATTATTAACTTTTACATTTGCATTCTCTTGTGCTGTTGTCATTATTATTGTTACTATAATTATAATTATATAATAATAATTATTATTATTATTTGCAGTTCTCAGCAAAATAGTTCTGAATCACAAGTGACTATGGAGTTAGAGGCATTTTTTTTTCCAGGACTAATCTGCCTTCCACATTCAGAAATACAAAAAGAAGCCAGCTCTGTTTTCTCTGAATGATAATGAAGGCAGGCCAGGACTGTCCCTTTGTTTATAAGAATCAAAGGAAATAGTACATAGGGAAAAGAGTCACCTTCTAAGTGTTATGTATAAGTGTAGTTAATATAGTAAGACATTGTTCTAATAAGAAGTACTAGATTATTTTTTTAAACAGAGCATCACAGATGTTGGCCTATCTTCCTGCTTCAGAGAAAAAAGGTCTAAAAATTCTACTTTAAGAATAGAGTGGGGTCAAGGTCATCACAAAGAACAAGTAACCTATGCTCATAGGAGCTCACAGACTTGGATCTGACATCTAGGCGGTTTGCATGGGACTGACCTAGGCCTCTACATGCCTGTGATAGATGTGTATATTGGTCTTTTTTTGCAACTCCATGCAGTGAGATCAGGGCTGTCCCTAAGGCTTGGGCTGGCTTTGGAGACCTATCCCCTAATATTGGGTTGTCTTGCCAGCCTTAATACAAAGGGATAGCATAGTTCTACCTCAACTTGCTAGGCCATGTTTTGTTAACACCCCTGGAGGCCTTCCCTTCTCTGAACAGAAACAGAGGAGGAGTGGATGGTGGGGGCAGAGTGGAGACATAGTAAGGAAACTGAAGGAGAGCAAGGAGGGAAACTTCCGTAAGGATGGAAAATTAATGAAAGAATTTTCATTAATAAAAAGAAAAATTATGTCTTTTTTTAACCACTGAGTAGTACTTCCTTGTGGGTTGGGAAGAAGCGAGGGTGGAAGAGGAGGGGGAGAAGGCGAAGAGGAGACCATGAGGGAACTGAATGCTCAAGAAGGGGAAGAGGAGACCATGAGGGAGCAGAATGCCCAGGAAGGGGGAGAGGAGACCATGAGGGAGCAGAATGCCCAGGAAGGGGGAGAGGAGACCATGAGGGAGCAGAAGGCCCAGGAAGGGGAAGGACAGAGTTGGGGAGCGAGGCATGGAAACTTTTTTTTTTTTTGAGACAGACTTTCTCTGTATAACTTTGGTGCCTGTCCTGAACTATCTCTTATAGACTAGCTGGCCTTGAACTCACAGAGATCCTCCTGCCTCGGTCTCCAAAGTGCTGGGATTAAAGGCATGCACCATCCTGCCCAGCAGGAAAGAGCTATCTTGACTGAGGGAGCCAATCCAAAGGCTAGTGAGAAACATGGCACTAGGGAAATTCTCAGGAATCCACAAAAGTGACTCCAGGTAATACCCTATGATCAGTTTGATGACTACCTTGTAATCATAGAACCTCCACCCAGCAACTGGTGGAAGAAGATACAGAGATCTACAGTGAAGCACCGGGCTGAGCTTCCAGAACAGTCTAAGAGACTAAGGAGCCATAATATGAGCAAAGGGATCAAGACCATGACGGTGACACCCACAGAAACCACTGACCTGAGCTAGTGAAAGTTCACTGACTCTGGAATGACAATAGGAGTACCTGCATAGGACCAAACTAGGCCTATTGAATGTGGGGCATAGTTGGGAGGCTTGGCAGTCTGTGAAGCCACTGGCAGTGGGAGCAGGATTTATTCTTGGTGCTTGAACTGGTGTCTTGGAGCACATTCTCTTTGGAGAAATACCTCACACACCCTAGATATAGCAGGGAGGGTCTTGGTCTTACCAAGTGAAGTGTCAGACTTCCTTGACTCCCCATGGGAAGTCTCACCCTCTCTGAGGAGTTGATGGAGGATGGAGAGCAGGGTTGGGAGGGAGGAGGGGAGAGAGTTCCTTGACTCCCCGTGGGAAGTCTCACCCTCTCTGAGGAGTTGATGGAGGATGGAGAGAAGGGTTGG
>NC_022016.1:6136484-6142239 GCF_000317375.1 Microtus ochrogaster
TGGGAAGTCTCACCCTCTCTGAGGAGTTGATGGAGGATGGAGAGAAGGGTTGGGAGGGAGGAGGGAGAGAGTAGGAATGCGATAGCTATGTAAAATGAGAAAAAAGATTGTATTAAAAATTTTTAATTTAAAATAAAGTCAAAAATAAAAATAAGGATGGAGCAGGAGAGATCTATGCTTTTATGGAGAAAGGGAAGATCCTTAACTGAAGAAGACGTGGAGAAGATGAGAATGTCTGCAGCTATGGGCAAGATTGTAATTTAATATTACATTATTTTATTTTAAATGGTTTTAATTGTAGTGATAGAAATTCTAACTCAACCTTACTGAGCTGGTGTCTGCATTCTGTGAATGAGCCTACAGGAAACCTGAAACAGTGGGTGAGTTCTGCACAGCGTTTAGTATCCAGTTTCTTTCCTAAAGCAAAATGTTGTTAAGGTAGGTGGAGAATAATTCCTGCTGCATCCAGGGAGAAAGCGAAAGGACTAAAGGTATTATTTCATTGACTGATTTTCCTATACAGCATCAAATTTTCATTAAAGTAGATGAGAAAAATATAATGTTAACCTATGAGTTTAAAGTGATAAAAATAAAATGGGCAATTAAATGCAGTGAGCCACACAGAAAATGACATGATAATGGGTGAGGGACTAGAAAAGAAGGGAATTAATGAGAGGAAGAGGCGAACAGGAAAGGAAAATAAGTGTGTGTGGACATTGTCAAAGGACAGGTAAATACATAAATAAACAAACAGAAAATATATTTTTTATTAAAATTTTACTAAATATAAATACAAACTTCAACAAATCATAACAAGATCATTCTCAGAGAGATGCATTGCCTACTTATTTAAATCAACTGTTTTGTACAAATATTTTTAAGAATTTGCACTATGCCCTCCTTTAATTGCCGCGTTTTGCTTGCAGGATCCTGTCCTCAGACTGCCTTGCATACTCACATGTACCAGAACATTCATGGCAGCACTTTGTTAATTATGAAAACTGGACTCTAATAGTGAAAAGAAAATCTAATTCATTTCTAAATATCTTCTTATAAGAATACGAAATCCTTCAGAAAACTGCTGAGACAATATTAGTTAATAAATTTCAGTGTGTCTGAACTGTTTTTAATTACTGTTTATGTAATGGATTATTAAAAATTGCTGCAGGATCCCCAGTGGCAGCAGGCAGCAGAAACGCTACAGGTGCCTAAGTGGTGGCAGGCAGCTGGCCACGTGGTGGCAGGCAGTGGGCAGCGGATCCCAAGAGCAGCCAGTACCAGGCAGGGGCAGCACAAGAGACCACGTGGCAGGTCTTTGAAGGTGGCTGTTCCCGGAAGCAAGTCATGTGGCTGCAGCAGGCAAGAGACAGACAGATAGGTATGCCAGGCAGAGTAGGGTTGGATATTTATTAGTGGTTATGGAAGGGAAGGGAGAAGGGGAGAAGAACAGAGAGGCAGAGAGAGAGGAGAGAGAGAGAGAGAGAGACAGAGACAGAGACAGAGACAGAGACAGAGAGAGAAGAGACCAAAGCTGCCTCTCTGAGAGAGAGCTGGAAAAAAAGAGAGAGAACAAGGTGGCAAGCAGGAAAGAAGACCTGCCTGCCTCAGCAGGTGGGGAGGAGTGGGTATGGCTTGCCTCTTAAAGAGACAGAATAATCATTACAGTTTATATTTTTCCTTTCTATAAATTTTATGGCTCTGTTAGTCTCCACTAGCTCTAAAGCAGATGACTTGTGCGTTGTGGTGGTTTTTTGTTTCAGCAATATACCCAAAAGAGTAGTGACCAGGAAATAACAGTTACATTTTTATCTATTTTGATTTTATAAATGTGTTTCTGGAAACCACTTTATAAATGTACAATGCCTTTATAATTTTCAGTTTATTTGGAAGTATGATGTGCTTGTCCCTGGTCCGCCTTCTCTGTGTCTAGTACTAAAAGCATATCTCTGGTTCTAAGGATACCAGGCTTGTCATTTTCTTGGAGATTGAAGTTAGAGGTCCTTCCTGATGCCAATCAAGCTTTTGGCATTACATTTTCTCTGCCAAGCTACCCAAGATGACAGATATCACCCCACCACACAGTTGAGTTTTGATGCATACTTATTCTGTCATCTTCTTTATTACTGTTTGTTTATTCTCTAACCATAAATCTACCTCATATGGGAACTGCATGAAATTCTCTTGAATTCTCTGTATTAAATTCTGGGGATAAAACTGAAGGCTGTGTTGTCTATGTTTGGGAACAGGTTCTTCAAGATCTTTTTTTGCTTTCCATTTTTTTGTGAAGCAGATGTCATTACTCTGCAGCTAGAAAGACATCTAGAACTAGAACTAGGAGTCCCCATTGCAGGTGGGCAGGTTGGATCTGTGTCAGCCACATTTCCTCATCTTGCCTTATGAATGAATTCAATGATTTGAAAGTTATTCAACATCTGTTTTATTGGTCCTATACCATTTTCTTGCTTCTTTCCTATATGAAATAGAAATTGAAAAAAATAGAAAGTAATTGGAGCCTTGATTTCCAAAAAGAAAAATGGCAGTTAAAAAAGAGGACAGGGAGATATTGGAAAAATAGTCTATAAAATATGAAAATATAAAAAAATGAAATAATTACTCAATGTGATTTTTATACTTTTCTTGCATCTGTGTCTTATAGTAAACTTACATTGACTGATCAAAAATGATATGCTTTAGAATGAACTAACACTAAATCTAGAAAGAAGTAATGTTGGACCCTGGAATACAATTACTGAGGAGGAGTCACCCCAAGAGACCATTCTCACAGTGCAGTTGATATAAAAGCACAGGGATTTTAATTAATTCTGTCGCGACAGGGTCTTTCAGCATTTGGGAAGCCAGAAAGAGCCTGAATAACTGGTACAGGCTACTTTTAAAGCAAAAAGCCACAGAAACAAGGGGGGTGGAACTTGGGGGTTGTTCTCCAACTATTATGATTAGCTTATTCAAAAGGCTACTGGCAATGATTGGTCTGAGCCAGGGCTGGAGAGCGGTTGCCAGATCAGGCAGGGTAAGGGGGAAACATCTGTGGGTTACTTTGATGTTTTGATGAGTCAAAAACATCAGGAACTGAATCAACACCTAAGGGTTATCTTGCCCCTATTCCAATAACTGAATTCTATTTGGAGAACATTCACAAGGACTCAGGGAGATGGAAAGTTCCCAACATTTCAGTGCATGCATGTATAGTTGTTAGATCCTTGGTTCCCAGGGGAGGGGGGAGCATTAATGCTAAGAGGCCTCAGAAATGGCCTCAGAGTTGTCTTAAAGTTCTACAGTAACACAATGACCAGAAAAGTCGAACTCTCAAAAGCATGAGATTTACCAAGTCATGTTGTTTCTTATGTATCTTCTTAACTAAAAGAGAGTGTTTGAAAGAGCACAGGATACATTAGGCAAAACAAAGATATTAGAAGCATAAGCAAAAGAGAATAATCAAATAATAGATATGAGTTGGAGAAATAAGGGATAAGAAAATGGACATGAGGAAGGAGTATAGCCTGCAAGCTGTGGCATGTAACCCACCACCTTCTCCAGAGATTACCTAAGAAAATGAGGCTGGCTCTTGGTCCCAGCTGGTAGCTGCTCCTATCTCATTGTTATGTGCAGATAAATATGAGCCCTCTGTGAGGACAACTGGAAATCAAGCCACTCCTAAAAGTATGATACCTAATGCATAGCTGTGTCTAAGAAATGAGAAGAAAGAAAAGGAAATTCAATTAGTCACTCTAAAGAGAAAACATGTCTAAACAAAAATTCTTTTATCTAGTTTTCAGCTGACCCTTGAATTTTTCTCCAGCTACCAGTATACATATTTGAAAATGATGTCACTCTTCAAAATTATCACATAAATGCTTTTATATATTTCTTTTATATGCAAGTAATCTCTTAGTTAAATGTTTTACTTTTTCTTATGAAGTGTTTTATATTTTATACACAAAAACATCTAATGTGGGCAAATGAACAGAATACACTATAAACACGTGGAATTTGTAATGATCTGTACTGTTTCTTTAAGAGACAAGTGCTGCCTACTCCCTCCCCCATTCACTGAGGCAAGCTGATCTTCTGATGGAGGAAGGTCATTGGTTAAGTAATAAAGAAACTGCTTGGCCTCCTAGGTTAAAACATAGGTGGGAGGAGTAAACAGAACAGAATGCTGGGAGGAAGAGGAAGTGAGGTAGACACCTCAGACATACGCCATAGCTCAGCTCTCGGGGAGCACATGCGATGAAGCTCTGACCCAGGATGGACATAGGCTAGAATCTTCCCCGTAAGCGCACCTTGGGGTGCTACACACATTATTAGAAATGAGCTAGTCCAGGTGTGAGAGTTAGCTGAGAAGAGGCTAGATATAATGGGCCAAACAGTGTTTAAATGAATACAATTTGTGTGTTGTTATTTCTGGTGTAAAGCTAGCCATGCAGGAGCTGGGTGGGACAAAAAGCAGGCCCACAGCTCCCACAACAGAATGGCGCCCAGATATGTGGACAACTGAATCCACTGAAAGCCTGAGAAAGCTTGGGAAAGAGTAAAGCATGTTTTCTTGGTAGCAACAATTTCTCAGGTCTGCTCTGCTTGCTAGAGGTAAGCAAGTGCTCTCATCTAAGAGAGGCTTCCTGACTCAGCTTTAGCTGCAAAACCCTGCAGCTCTTAAGAGGTCCTGCCACGAAACACTTAAACGGTGTTGACGAAAAGCTGAATGCAGGTTTTTGGTTTTCAGCCATAGCAGGAGCCAGGTGGGACGAAAAGCAGGCACACAGCTCCCACTTCCAGTCTGAGCCCTTTCCTTTCCCTCTCTCTCCCAAAGAGGTAGCTGCTGATGTGGCTCCTCTCCTTTCCCCCCTCCCACTCTCTCTTTGTTTCTTTCCTCATTTCCCCTTTCCCACACACTCCCTTTCCCTTCCATAATCTACTAACTAAATATTCAACCTCGCTCTGCATCATGTGCCTGTCTCTGTCTCTCACCTGCCACATAGCTCCCTGCCTGTACTTGCTGCTCACAGTCTCTCACCCACCATGTGGCTCCCTGTCTAGGACTTGCTACCTCTTGTCCTTGTAAGCCACTTGGGGAACAACACTGTTTTATTTTTACTATTACAGAATGTGTGTGCTCATTCTATCACAGACCCATATGTTGAACTCTAATATCATTGGAGGTAATTAGCAGTCCTCATGAATGTGATTTACTGTTATTATAACAAAGACCTTAAATTGGTCTCATTTTCCTTCTCCTTGTAAGTACAGCTGTGTATAAATCAGGAATCAGACCTCTACCAGATACAAAATCATGCAGTCCCAATCAGTACCTTCAGCTTCCTAAGTCTAGAAATGTAAGAAATAAATATTGGGTGCTTAAATACAGTAACATCTTTGGCATTCGGTAATACCAGCTTGAGTATTTTAAGTATATAGATGGGTAGATATATAGGTGAATGGATAGATAGGGGATAGATAGATAGATAGATAGATAGATAGATAGATAGATAGATAGATAGATACCCGCACATACATACACACATACATGCATACATAATAGGCAGGTAAACAGTCAAAAAAGTTGGAAAAGAAAGATGAAGATGATACATACATATATATCATCCTCACTTTTTTTTTTGTTTTTTGTTTTTTGTTTTTCAAGACAGGGTTTCTCGGTGGCTTTGGAGCCTGTCCTGGAACTAGCTCTGTAGACCAGGCTGGTCTCGAACTCACAGAGATCCACCTGCCTCTGCCTCCC
>NC_022016.1:6142495-6147758 GCF_000317375.1 Microtus ochrogaster
GATAGATAGATAGATAGATAGATAGATAGATAGATAGATAGATAGATAGATAGATAGACAGATAGATGGACAGACATGATAAAATAAGAAGCCAAGGAAACTTACTCCATTTGACTTAAGACAGAAAATCACAAAATATTTAGAGCTGTCTATGTGCCTTTCTTTTTGTATTTGCCACTATTTCCCACTTAATCTAAATAGATGACCAATGTTTATCTGAATTTTATGTTAATTGTTGCTCCCTTGTTCTGATAGGTTTTTCTATGTACCTATCCCAGTCTGTGGTGATATTGGCATAAATGGGATTGTAGTACATATTTCCTCATAAATTATGCTTTTATTCAATCTTATGTTTTGAAATGAATCTTATTTTCATGGTGTGTTCTTCTGTATCTGTGTTATATCATGTCAGTATAATAACTATATGATAATACCTCTATTCCTTCTGATAGTAAGGCTTTACAATGTTTCCAGGGCCTTTCCAGAAAAATTAGTGGTGGAAATATCTTTGTAGAATATTTCATGCTGTATGTCTATAAGCTTCTCTGAAGTGTATTCCTAGAACTACACTTGTTAAGTTATGACTTTTGAAATTTAGTAACTGATGTCATTACTTTTCAATATTTTTGGATCATTATGTATTCCACAAGCATTAGTGAGAGATGCAGTAGCCCTGTATGCTTTTTAGTACCAAGTATCACTGGATGTTCATTGTCATCATTCAGGGATACGAAACATTACACTGTTGTGCTTGACATGTTCTATATTGCTGATATGAGACTGAGTGTTTTAAAGCATTTATTGGTTATTTTATATTCTGTTTTCATTAAGTATCTATCTCTGGTTTTGTTCATTTAACTGTTTTAGATTTTTTGTTTTCTCTGTTTCTCATTTGTTTATTTATTTAGTTAGTTAATTGGGGCATGGGAATGCAGCAGTGCAGTGTGATAATCAGAGGAGAAACTGTGGAAGTTGATTCTCTTCTTCTGTCAGGTGGGTTCTAGGAATAAAATTCAATTCATCAGGGTAAGCAATACACACTTTTACCCACTGAGGCATCTTGCCAGCATCATATCAATTTTTGGTATCTAATTTGTGAAATGATTTATGGATTTCAGTGTTATAAATTCATATTCACATGCAATACATAATGGAAAATCAAATCAGAGTAATAAGAATTTCTGTCTGCTCAAATATTAACCCGACTAGGTTCGAGGCATTCATTGTTCTCTCCCTGTAGGTTTTGTGACATCTACAAGTCAGTCAGTAGAGAACATAATTACTTTACCATGCTTTATAACATTAGAAGTAGAGCTCCCTTTTTCTCTCTTTGGTTTCTTATGTCTACCTCCACATGACCTTGCACACTTCCAGTGCCTGTTCTGCATCTTCATACATCTACATGCGTCACACTTTCTAGTATGTGAACTCAAACATTTTTTGCTGCTTTTAAGGTTTCTAAATGCCTTTTCCAAATATGTGACCCACATTGTCATTATATTTGTTGATGGACAAGATTCTGTATTTAAGGATATATATTTATGTTCATCATTTTTATTATTTATATTTCAATACTGTTTTTTCTTTTCCCTACCTCAATATTGCATACATATTCCTTTTTTTCTAAAAACTTAGCTTCCATTTTATGTTTGTATGCCACATAAACAAATTCTTTTCTATTTTCATAGACAGCCAATAACCAAGCCCCTGGTTTTATACTCTCCATCTCTTTCTCCATTGTTATAGAATCTAATTTTTGTCACACACTGTTTGTACAAATGCCTTTCTCATTGCTTTGCTTTCTATTTGATTTCATTAGTTTGTCTGTCTCAACTTGCAGCAATCTAAAGTTCTTTAATGACTGTGGCTTTAAACAAGTTGTTATTATACACCTTGGGAAGTCCCCTTGAGTTGTTTTTCAAGCTAAGACAACCTAAGAAAATTAGTCTTTCTCTTCCGTTTAATATAAAGTTCAGAATTAGATTGTCAATTGCACACAGAAAAGTACCCTGCAGAGATGTTGATGGGTATTACATTAAATCTATAAACCTGGGGGAAAATATCTTTAATAGGCTGAGTGTTTTTATGAATATGTCAAGTCACTCCAGATTATTGAGATTTTTTAAAAAAAGAAAACAACTTATAAAATGGATTTTCCACCACTATGTATATAAAAGATTTTGCCCAGAGTTTATCAGTGTCATTCATGATAAAATTCCATGTATCGGTTATTAGAAAATATTTTAACTTAAATGTTTAACATTTCTCATTCAGGAAATAATTGTTATATTGTTAATCTTGTAGTAAGTAACCTGGTTGTATACTTTTATATTTATTTTCATTACCATTGTTCTATTCTGTAACTCATATCTACAGAATATATTCATCATTTTATTTATTATATTAGTTTAGGAAATAATTTAGGGGCTGGAGAGATGGCTCAGCAGTTAAGAGCACTGAGTGCTCTTCCAAAGGATCTAGGTTCAAATCCCAGCATCCACATGGCAGCTCACAACTGTCTGTAACTCCAATTCCATGGAATCTGGCATTCTTGCAGACACATATGCAGGCAAAACCTCAGTGCACATAAAAAAATAAATCTTTAAAAAAATTTAGCCTTTCTGAGCTGCTAGGATTTCTAGCAATAATACATATAAAAAGAAATACTTTACTTTTAAGCATGAAGGGAGCTATCTAATTTTGTTGGTTCTTTGTTCCTTAGTGCTGTTTCCAAACTTGTTTCCAAGAACTCTTCTTATTCCATGATACAGTAACATCCATGAACTCCTGTTGTGGTATAGGCTGACAAAAACTGGGCTGTAAGGACAGTTGAGCAATAAGGAATGAGAAGAATGTGTGTCACTCTCAGACCACAGAATTTATGTGTCCAGTGAGGAACATTCAGAATTCTGTTTTTCTGGAGCTAGTGATTACTAGTGCTTGAAAGTTGCTTCTTCTTCAGCCTCGGTCCCCAATGAGGCAGAATAAAGAGACCTTTAAGGCCCTCCAACGGCTGTTTCAAGTGAGTAGGGCATAATCCTGCTGCATGAACCTTCTAAAGTTAATCACATGGAATATACAACAAAATCTTACTGTCTGACACCAGATCTTTTTGGGGAATGCAGATGTTCTTCTTAGGAGCACAGTGCTCTTTTAAGATGCTTCACTGTTTTTCATGAGCCAAGGTTGCACTACAAGGAACATTTTCCCAATCTACTGAGGTTTACTTTTCCCGATAAAAAAAATCAAAACAATAAAATTATTTTAATATATTTTGTAATGTTTAATTGTCTTTTTCATTTAGATTCATGTCAATGGACTGGTGTTGAATTTACATTATGAAATTTTACTTAATATTTTATATTTACATATGAGTGTGATGTCTCTATAAATGGGGTTTTTGTATTGCTTGTGAAACATCAATGGAGAGACTTTCTCTTTTTTGTAGTATCTGAGATTGCATAAAATTAAACCAATTTGAAATGTAATCACAGATAAACCATGAATTAAACTTTTCTCTTTTTTACTTTTATTTATTGGAGTGAGAAGGGAGGTGAAATTTATTTTTAATTATTGCAAATACATTCAGATGTTTTCTTCTCATCACTTTATAGCTTGCATCTTATATGTGCTTTATATCTGTACAGATTTTTCAACGGAAAACTCAGCGTGTTCTCATTTGAGAAGATAAAAGAAACTATCTTTCTGTTGCTTCAGTGTCCCTCCCATGAGATATTTCCATCAGGCATTTGGAATCAGAGATCCAAACATGACTAAAACAAGTGTTCTATTCTGCTATAAGTGAAATAGGCTTAGATCTCGGACACATCGCCATCATATGCTACATAGGTTATTTACTCCTGTTCAAGAAATTATTGCTAGAGTCCTCCAAACTATTCTATTGTACATAGAGTATTTAGAGATTGCTGAATGGTCTTTATTTTATGAAATACTTGGCTGAATCCAATCCTACTCTACAGTTCAAGGACCAGTGAGTGGTAAAGATTAATCCGGAGTTTAGAAAGAAAGAGATGACTTTCTGAATGCACAAGGAAAACTTGTGTACTCAGAATAGTAAAGAATTAGAATCTCCAGGATGTCTGGAACAATCTGTCTGAATTATTATACAAGAAGCAGCAGAGTACTAACTCCATAAACATTTGTTACATTAATTATATTTATCAAGAGGACTGGACTGACTAAGACACGGATCTCTAAAATTCTCTTTATAAATTGAAGACTTTGGGATGTAAATATGTCTAAACAGCCTTGGGGCTAGGTTCTCCAATAGAATAATTGTTTGGAAATACATCTATGAGTTACCCTTTATCTGGCACCTTATAATCCCTTGTGGGTGGGAAATTTTTTGCATGGCCAGATTCTTCCAAGAATAAAGGACACTTTGCCCTGTTTGTTCTGTAGCAATTCAAATGTTTCCTAACAGCAACTGATGAGAATTCCAGATACCCTGGGATTCCATGGAGGATGAACTCTCCCACAATACATCTGAACCAAAATTTCTTTTTTTTTTTTCATCATGGAAAAGGCCAGATCCTCTCGTTTATTGTCCAAACATTTTATATACCCACACCAATGGAGAAAAAGCACAGTGGTCTTTGAGACTGATTATTCCACCATGCAAATTGACCAAATATCATTTTGCTTTATTCACAGGTAGAAATCTGTACAGTGCAAGAAGTGGTATTACTTTTGAGACCTGTGGAATCTTTATTTCCAAGTAACTATCTGCTACTATAAGAAGATAATAGTCTGTTTTATAAAGTAGAGAAGAAACAATCTAAACAGTAAATGTTCTTGTTTTTAGTCAAAGACACTTACATTGTGCTCTCAGTTTTCCTGATTCTGGCTACTCAAGGTTTTTCTTGACTTCAGTAAGTTCACATATCATAAAAAGGAAATTGAGGTAATATAAAAAATAGACAAAAAGAAAATGGAGGATAAGAATGAAGCTTGGTGATTAGACACTTGCCTAACTTGTGAAAGGGTCTAGGTTCAATCTTCAGTACCAAAGAAAAGAAAGAAAAGTAAAGAAGGGAGAGAGAAAGAAGAATGAGGAGGATGGGGCAAAGGGGTGGGAAAAGTCAATGAGGAGATGACTAAAGGAAGTAAAAAAAGGTAAGGAGTAGGAAAGGGAGGAAAGATAAGGAAAGAAGGAGTGAATAAAGGAGGAAGGAGAGAAGAAAAGGAGGAAGGAAGGAAGGAAGGAAGGAAGGAAGGAAGGAAGGAAGGAAGGAAGGGGAGG
>NC_022016.1:6147858-6157847 GCF_000317375.1 Microtus ochrogaster
AGGAAGGAAGGAAGGAAGGAAGGAAGGAAGGAAGGAAGGAAGGAAGGAAGGAAGGAAGGAAGGAAGGAAGGAGGGGAGGAAGAGATTGACTGAGGAAGTTAGTGGTTACTAGAGTTACTTGGGTTTCTCAAATGTGGGTCTGCAGTAGTATTGACTCAAAGCAAGAATTTTTTTTGGCTACAGCCATCTAGAAATTTACTTTCACACTAATTTGTGCCTAAGATATATAGAATGATAGATGATATGGAAATACACTTCAGAAATCACTGAGCATAATCCAAATGGGACATCAGGAAATCACAGGATTCAGTTCCGTGCTCACACTTTTGTCCTAAATGGTTAAATGAATGGAGAAGGTAGAAGAAAGAGAAGGAGGAGGAGGAACAGGAAATGAAGGAAGGAAATGAATGGAAAAAAGTGAAAAGGTACACACACACACACACACACACACACGCATACATGCTAAGCACAGAATAGGTATGAACAATGGATACTGATAGACATTTTAGAGGAGCACAAGTGATGGTTTAAGATGATTGCTAATTACTAACCCAGACTATAACATGGAGTAAGTTCAATGCCCAGGGCCAGAATCCTGAACATGTGGTTGCGCAGTAACATATGTCCCATCTTTAGAAGACCTCCATTTGATTTAATGTCCTGCTACCATCTAGAAAGTCTCAATGTCTTTTGAACCAGGATATGTGAATGTTCCTTTGTCACTGGTCCCAGGGAATCTCATGTCTTATGCTGAACTTATTTTTCCACAACTGGTTTCTCCACATCCATCTAAGGAATGAACTACTCACCAAACATAATCACAGTAAGGATGTCTTAGGTCACTTTTAGACAGTTGTCATGAGCTCAGGGAATGTTTTCCATAAATAACGGGCAATCTTATTTTCTTCTTTAGTCTATTTTTGGAGATAAATGGAATTCTGCTTCTTTAGAAAGACCTATAGGATTCAGAATTTTATTTTCTCTCCCCCACACACTCCCATTTGTTTCCAAACCTGGATAGTACAAATGTTGCAGCATAAAACTGTCTTCAGTAAAAGCTGCTTATGGCTGGTTCTGAAACAGGGCATAGAATGATATCTGTCCTATTTTTATAGCTGGTGCTGGACTTCATGCAGCCATAACTTCTGATACAGTTTCTGAGAATTTCAAGAGGACCTTGAATTTCAAACAAGGCCTTATGAATAGTAAACACTAAGCTTCACTCCCTATCCCTTAGGTCTTTTCTAGACAAGCAATCCCTTATATGGACAATGTCCTCCTTCAATAAGTCTTCCAAAGCTGTAGGGGAAAATATGAGTTGGTACTATGGAAAAATAATGTCATTCATTTTTCTTACATGCTCCATTCTCAGCACACTATTAGTTTTTAAAGAATGTGAGTCCTTAAGCCTTAGAGACGGTTTCTTCACTTCACTTCTGATTGCAAAGTCTTTAATAAATCCCTTTTGTTGTGTGATTTTTCTGCTTCCAAAAACACATCCTATTGATTGGCAAAATATTTTGAGACTATTCTTGTGCTTTTTTACACAGAGACAAAAGTTGTAGAAGTTATTTATAATTTATGTGATATATAAGTGATTTATAGCAAAATAAATAAGAAGAAGAATAGCTCAGATTTTATAGCTATGTACTAAGTTCTCAAGAGCTTCTCACCCCTTTTATTTATCTTCCTAAGTCTTATTAAACAGGTATCTTTATCCCTGATACAAATGCAGTAAACGCAGTCGACAGAAGTAATTTCACTAGTCATTCTAGTTTTAGCTTTATACCTGGTCCATGTCTATTGAACTTTAGACCCAGAAATTTTAACCATGATAACACTCAAGGTAAGTGAAGTATCAGATAGGTAGATAGTTAGACAGATCATATATGGTTCCAATCTCTGTGCTAAAACTTGAAGATATGAACAAACTACACTGGTAGTTTTATTTTTTATAAAACATCATATCCAAGACAATTTATAAAAGGAAGCATCTAATTTGGGCTTATGGTTTCAGTGGATTAGAATCTATGAACATCATGCCACGTGGGCATGGTAATAGAGTAGTGCCTGGCAAATCATGTAAAGATACAATCAACACAACCATGAGGGAGAGAGAGAGAGAGAGAGAGAGAGAGAGAGAGAGAGAGAGAGAGAGAGAGAGAGATTGGGAATGACACGAGTCTCAGTGATACATCTCTTCCAACAAGCCCATAATTCCTAATCCTTCCCAAACAGTTCTTTAAGTTGGGGACCAAGTATTAAAACATTTGAGCCTATTAGAACCATTATCATTCACACCACCACTTGGTTTTCCTACAGAAGAGAGTTGGAAGCAACTACACACCATTCATTCAGAGTATAGTCTACATTCATTGAATATTCTGTGAGTTAAGTAGGACTTTTGACCTTTGAAATACAATGGAAATAATAGATATTATCCTAATCTCAAAAGAATTTAAAAGTAAAGTTATAATACCGAAATTAATATATTATTTGAATAAGATGACTGACATGAAGAAATGTATGGTATTTAGTGAGTACTAAATGAGAGAACAAGTCCAACTTTGTATAGCAAAACATATTCAAAATCATCTCTTTGGGATAGAAGTTACTAAGATATGAAAAATATCTAGGGATACATAGAAAATGGAGATTATGGACAGTTGGGGTATAGTCCTGTGTCAATGTAGGTATAAACTACTGTGATGGTTAATATGAAAATGCATACAGTTGAGGAGTTGTCACAGAGGACAGTATAGAAGAGGCTATTTTGGGTATATTAAATATGAAATGTTTCTAATCTACCCAGGCAGAAATGTCACAAGGACAATGTATGCCTCCTTTTCAAGATGAAACCCACAGGCTAAACTGTAGATTAGCTTAGAAACACAAATGTGGACCAACAGGCAGAGGGATGGTATCACCATTACTCTTTGTCTTCTACCTTCTCCTCTTTCTCTTCCTCTTCTTCTTTTATTTTTGACACAGTAGCTCAAATTCTATCTCAGGCTAGCCCACTGTGTAGCACAACATGGCCTAGAACTCCAGACATGCCCCTATGTTAGCTTATCAAAGGCTAGAGTTACAGAAATCAGCTACAACATCTGCATTAAGGTGTGAGCCATTCATTTAGAGCATTAGAAACTCACTATTGACCATGTTCTCAAAAAGTAATGACCCTCTCTCCAATAGTTTCTCAGTAGGAAGTAAGTGTTCTAGTGTTCATCTTATCCCATCTGTGTTGTAACTGTGGTTGGCTTGATCTTGTATAGGTCTTGTGCAGGTAACCAGACCTACTGTGAGTATAATATCACATCCAAAACACAGTATTTAACAGCAATCCTCACTACCCCTCAGCTTATGTTATTTCTTCTTCTTCTTTAATACTCCCTGAGACATGGTGTCCAATTTACAATTCAACACTCAGTCTCTTATTCTCATCACTTTGACCAGTTAGCATCTTGAGTTCATTGTTAAAGAAGACAAGGCAAAAGTTCTCCCATAAAACAAAATACAAAATTAAAGTATGAGGCTACTTTTTTCTTTTTCTCTTTCTTTTCTTTCTCTTTTTTTTTCTTTTGAGACCATGTTTTTCAGTGTAGCTTTAGTTGTCTTTTAACTCACTCTGTAGACCAGGCTAGCCTCGAACTCACTTATTTAATCAATTTAATTAGTGATATACAGCTTGTAATAAGGGAACTAGGGAGATATTGAGAATGCTAAGTTTGCAGAGATATATAATGTCCTGAATGCAGACTCAAACATTGTTTCTGTAATCCAGAGTTCTCAACAATGAAATCTTTACTGATAGTTTTTGAAAGCATGTGCTTGTTTATTTCCAGGTTCTCCCTGAAGTCTTCCATGCTTATATATAGTTTGTACCTATAGCTGTCACATAGGTATAGAAACACATAATGTGGTTAATTATATGAATGAAAAAATGCTTGTTAACAATAACCTTGAGAGAGCAGAACTCTCTGAGCAACACCTAGGTGGGACCTTTGTTTTGAGATAGAAGCACAATAACCTTGAAGGGACTAGAGGAGAGTTTCAAACTCTCTGATCATTGGTCAACATGGAAACAGGCTCACGTTTCCAGGCCTCCACAGTACTGGGATCTGTGCAGTCACGGTAGCTCACAGTTCTCTTAGGAGGATCAAGGAACTATAGTCATAGGTTTTCACTGTTGAGAACATGTGACTAGGGAGGATGTCATAAGAACAACTGAGTCCTCTTTCATAACTCTGTATACTCCAAAGAACATTACCACCTTCATGGAAGTGTCTACATGCATGTCCTTTTCCAATGTTCACATCTTTCTGGACAATCTTATCCTGTTTACCACAAAAACCAAACATTTTCAAGGATCTAAATACATATAAAGTTATCAAAGGTTTAGACATGTTTCTCCCTCTTAAGATTTATTTCTAGGTATACTCAAGATTTCCAAGCTTTGGTAATTCCTGGGAGAATAAGACCTTTTTTGGCTGCAGTTTGGGGACAACGTGAGTGAAATGTTTTGTGTTTAGCTAATAACACAAACCTTGACATTGATATTTTAGTTTTGTATGGAGTTACTGCAAAGAATTACATGTAAGTTACTGAAAAAACAAGACTTCCATGGCTATCTTTTATCATGGGTTATTATTATGTTATGGGTTATTATTTCATAATATTGTCCTTGACCCTGATCCTTTCAATCCTATTATTCACTTTATTTTCTGCTGTTAAGATAAACAGCAACAAAAGACTTTATAGTTTGGATGAATATCACTTAATTGCTACATTTAGTGAACTCTAAGGAAGTTCTATGAGTTTGAAACTCCCTCGAGGATGATGAAGATAATCTAAATGGAGAGCTAATTTTAAGAAAATAGTTTTTAAATCCTGAGTCAATACATTTCGACCATTTTTAATTGAGTGGGAATTAATTAAGTGATTATTACTTTCTTTGCCTGATAATGAGTTTTAAAATGTCTGGAGTAATCACAGTATTTTGTGAGAATGATTTCAGTACAAAGTATTATAGGGCCATGGGGAAGTTCTTCATTCGGTCTGGGGCAAGGAGAGGTGAAGAGATTCATGATTGGCAGATATTCCTGAAAGAAATGATGCCTGGAGAACCATATAGATGGTGTAGAAGAAGAGGAATATCAGGCAGAGAGAATCCTTTGAACAAACACCTAATGTTGTTAGTTACAAAGGTATTTTCAAGGTTTTCTAAGGCTAGCCAACTCTCTGAGACAGAATGTAGGTTCTAGCCTTAAGAGAAGATGCTAGTTGTCTCATATTTTAAACTAGCTTAACTTCTGACTTCAAATTATGTGTTTTCTACACCATTGTGAACTCTTTGTTCTGTATGTTTAGACTACATTCCAAGACTTTGCTGGTGTTCAAAGTTCCTAGAAACATTCCAGTTATGCCAATCAAAATTCCTCACCGCAGGTGGCAGGCAAGGCCACCCTCTCTGTTAACAAGATCCTTGTAGCTTGTTATGGAATGAGCAAATCATGGAATGACTCTGGCCTTCTAACGGGATGGGTAGTACATTTTGTTATTTGAAAAATTCCTTTAAGCAAAATAACATTGACTCAAGTGGGAAATTTAAGCAAACAGAACATCTTCTTATTCTGTTTTCTTCTTTACTACTTCAACTTTAAATTATTCTTGGTGTAGTCACTGAAAGACAATTTATGTTTCTGTGGTAATGCATGATGCAAGACTGAGTAGCCTGAACTGTAAGCACTGCATCTGAGTTCTAACCCTCTGTAAGCAAACTTAAGGGGCCCGGAGATAAGCTGTTCAGCTTTGAACAAACAGCTGCCTAGGTTTGAGTTTCCTTTTCTGATCACTGAAGGAATTACCCTAGCTTTCAGACTCTTCCCAACCCAACATTTAATATTTTGTTTTTATAAATTGCTGGCAGAAAGATTAAGTTTTCTGCAAAGTATTTTCAAATACTAAGTGCCACCCAGGAGTATAATCTGAGAAGACCTGATTTTCCAAGCAGTAGCTTGTTAACGGCTTCTGCAAGGTTCCCATCTATCCCTGCTTCCTTCCGAAATCATGGCCTGCCCCCTCCTCTCAAAGCACTTCTTTTGCATCTAATAAGGGTTCCTGTTCTTTCTCTTAAATGATTTTCAATGTTGGCTCCTACGTCAAAGGAAAACCTCAAAAGAGCACCCCTCAAATGCCATGGAGTTAAAACCATTTTGAACACAACTATTCATATTTCAGCTCTAAAGCAATCCCTCCATTCCACAAGAACAATTTTTCATAATTCCCTTTTCAACCACTTGAGGAAATTTCTTCAAGGAATACACAGGGTGAAGATCAAAGACTGAAACTCATTTCTCTTTTAGAGTGGCTAAAGACTTCTCTCATCTTTAATCCTGTCAAGACCATTTCCTTTCTCTAAGAAGTTAAGTGTTAACAGTGTGGACATCTCTTCATCCTTGAGCTGGAAGATCACCCCGTTGAGCGCAGATGATGGCACACACACAAAATACTCTCAGCTTAGTCTAATGCTTCTCAATTAGTTTCTCAATTAATGTCATGGACGAAACAGCTGCACTAATGACCAAATAATGTGAGCTATCAGTCATAGTCCAAAATATTAAGTGAACTAATTTAAAATATTTTGTATTTCCAAAGAAATATTTGTACCTTCTTCCTTATGTGACTCCTAGAATGTCAAATAAACTAAATATTTTCATACTAACTACTTACCACATGATGTAACTGAATGTCTAAATAAACTCTTATTTATTCATCATCTAGTGGGGAACTACACATTAAAATCCAGTCCTCCAAGTTAAATCTGTTTTTCTTTTCATTTGTACCTACTGAGTATTTATGAATAGTAGTCCTCCCCTAAAGCTATTTTATAGAGAGATTTAAGCCCTTCAGTAGTCTCCCTTTGGAGGTAAGAAAATGGAAAGTAATGGAGCAGTGCACAGCAGTGCACAGCAGATGAGATAACCCATGCAAGACTCCTAGTCATCTGCAACACCAAGTCAAATGGGCCAGTGATTTTTCTATGGACTCATCCAGCTAGCAGAAGCTTAAGGATTTCTTGCTGAGAACTCTGCTCATCATTCCCATGGAGCCATTCAATTGCTCATCTGTGTATTAATTTATTCAGGATGTCTCCCAGCATCAGAAAATGGGACAGGCCTAAAAGGATGATCTCACTGTGTCTGTGAATGGGATCTGGCAGGACCATCTTCCAGGGACTGTGATTATAAGACCTGGGAAGAGCAAATCAGAAGTATGTTAGCCATGGAATCTAAAGGGTTGTCCTCATGAAGCAAACTTCTGGATCATCTGTCTGTCTGTCCCAAACTTCCTCTATCTCATTTGTGGTCCTTGTTTTCTGGTCCAGAAAAGGATAGACACTTGGATTTCACTTTACTTGCACCAGGAAGAGCAGTTTTACAAAATATCAACCCAATCAAAGCCCTGAGAGGATCTGTCATTCACTGATTCAGGCGTGTGAGCCCTGAAGTGCCACGCCTATAACAAAGGTCACAGAATGCTCAGGTGGGAGAACACAGGGTCAAAGCCCATAGTCAAACTCTCTGGGAAAGCATCATCAAATGATTGACCCAAGCTTCATTTTGTTCTTCTGGAAACTGGAGCAGATATGTACCTCACAAGACATTGGGGGTTATTAAATGCATAATATCATTATATGTTGTGTACATCCAACTCCACACCCTCTTTATCAGTTTGATATTAAGTTACCCTTCTTTATTCTCTATATGTTTAACCAGTTTCCCGTTTTTTATATTCAATGAAAATAACAAGTGTCATAGTTATTCATCAAGACACCGAGGCTTGACATCTGTATCCAGCACAGGGTTCTGTTATTCCCTTCTTAGTGACTCTCCTAACTTAAGACACATCATCTTTTTGTCAACAAATTCCAAAATCAAAGGCTATCTGAAACTTTTCTGTTTCCCCTCATAGCCAACAGCTACGGCTAATATACACGAAGACCATGGAGTGCATAGATATATGGACACTGTACCTGTTGTGTGGAAGACAGAAGGTAGGAGGTGCTGGAGGAGTCATATGACATAGGAATGCTTGCTACAGTTTATAGGTGTTTCCAGTGTTTCTATACTCCAGCTGCTCATCCCCCCAGGTTTGTCCTTACAGCAGCCAAGCTCTGATCATCACCAGCATCAGGCCTTCCTCAGCTGCTTTGCACAGTAGAATAGAAGGGAGAATCACTATTCATGGACCTACATGCATGTTGGGCAGCACCTAGAAACCTGCCAAAGGAAGTGAGCTTCTGGATAAATTTCTCAGGCAAAAAAAGACTGAAGGCACTACATACCTGTCACGATCCTTTGTTCAAGTCCGAGAAGGACTGTCCTTGGTACATTGTAGGCACGCATGATCCATTAGGGAAGGTTTTATCTTTCACAGAATGTAAACCATTAGCTCATAGTGCTCTCAGCTCCTTCACTTAAGAAACCAATCTCAAACTTTTGCATTCTTATTTATGCCTGCACTCTTGAAGTCTCACTTGGAGGGTAAATCAGTAGAGAATATTTATGAATAGTGTACTAATTCTTAGGATCTGACAAGGACCACATGTGAAGTCAATTAGATCCAGCTAGCCAGAGTAGATGTGTGCTATTTCCACTATTGAAATGCTACTAATACCTTTTATGATGTTATTATTCATCAACTTTTTTTGAGTAAATAGTGATTACAGTCTAATTATCTAGGTAGTTTCTAACATATTCTGAGGGAGAGCCATTTCATCCCCATAGAGTTAAAATTATGGTATCTTTAACAATATATCTTTGAATAGTACCACCTCCCAAAGGTGATACTAAAATTACAACAACAGAGCTGCGATTGATATCATGTGTCCCAAAAGCAAAAGTATCATGAAAGAGCTGTCAAAATTGGGATATAGAAATCTTTCATAAGCCTTAAGGGGCCCTATAGATATCATTACTCTCTTTTACTATTTGCTATTTGGCAAATATATGTTAATTGGGCTCCAGTAGAAATGTATAATTCCCTCTATAAATGAATATAGAAATTAATGAAAATAGGCAATTTATAGAAACATAAAGTAGTCAACTATTCTGTTATTGTGCTAGATGTTTGTAAGCATAATCTAATTGAAGTTTATGATTACATATAAGGAAATACTGCATTCTTGAAGCAGGCTTAAAAAACTAAACTCTTTGCGGCATCAGTGTTCCAGGACCCATATCTATCAATCAGAGCCCTATGTAGTGCATCTGCCATTAACAAAAATATGATATAATGGAGGTGTTCTCTAAGGGATCTTGGCTTTTTCAGAGCTTTTGAACCAGCAGCTCCTTACAGAAAACAATAGGAAGTTAGGAAGTTGTCTTCTTTCCAGATGGATACTCAGGCAAGGGAGCTACAAGCCAGCTTGAAGACACATCTCTATTGTTTGAAGCAGACGCAAGCTCGGGACCAAGTCGAGAAGCTTAATCCAAGGTATTCTTCAACAGTTGGTCCCCAAAGATGGCAGGGTATACGCCACTTGACAAACATATATCTTGTCATAACAAGTTTGCAATTAGAATTTATCCAGGTAACTGTAGCATCAGTGTTTGCTCTGATGGGAACCCAAGGAAGGAAGCCATTAGCTTCCTATATATTAGGAATATATAACATATTGTTATAAATTCCTGCTCCATGTCAGACCTCTTGGGGATGCATTCCTCCTGAGGGGTCATTTGAGGAGGTACTCTGCTGGGTTCCTTCTCTAAGCTCTTAAATCAACTGAATCTTGTCCTTAGTGTACAATTTATAATCTTTTCAAAATCAATAAGGCTCAAAATTTTAGAAATGAGACTATGAACTTGAATATATATATATGTGAATTAAGTGCTTCAGTAGTCTCCCTTTGGAGGTAAGAAAATGGAAAGTAATGGAGCAGTGCACAGCAGTGCACAGCAGATGAGATAACCCATGCAAGACTCCTA
>NC_022016.1:6157947-6162850 GCF_000317375.1 Microtus ochrogaster
CTACAGTCTAACTGATCCCAAAATGCTGGATATGAACAAGAAGTCCAAAATCCAATAAGTGTTTTGTGCACAAGTCTAAATGTCTTGACATCTCAGCTTTTCTTCAGTATATACTGGAATCCCAAGGATGTAGGCTCCAAAACTATTGAAGGAATGAATGTGCTAGCAAGTTGAGGGCAAGCAAGCAGCAAGCAAAAACATCCTTCATCCATGTCTTTATATAGGCTTCCTGCAGAGGTATGACCCAGATTAATGGTGTATCTGCCTGCCTTAAGATTGGAATCAAAGTTGTAGGTCTTCCTACCTCAAAGGTCTGGACGAGAAGTGGATTCACCTACTTCAAACAAAGCAAAAGTAGTCTCTCATAGGTGGGTCCTCCATTTCAGGATTGCAGTTCATTCCAGATGTTGTCAAGTTGACAATTAAGAAGAGCCATCGCAATCCATGGAAAAATACAAAGCTGGGTACACTTGTACTGCCAGCTCTGGGGAGGCAGAGACAGGAGGCACCCAGGATCTTGGTTACTAGCTAGTTTAGTCAACCAGTAACCCCTGGATTCGGTGAGAGGTTCTGTTTCAGAAACATAAGGTGGAGAATACTCAAACATCTGATGTAAACCTCTGGCCTCTACATGTGCACATGTGCACTCACGGAGAGACAAGCAAACACACATCCATATATGTGTACATACATAGAGAAAACATAACAACATTTTTATAGTTACATTATAACATTCAAAATGTCTAACTTTGTTAGCAAAAACAACAGAGTCTGTACGGTGTGCAAAAAACCCAGAAGTTGCCCCTTGTTTTCTGGAAGAATATAAAACAGAAATTTACAGAAATCCTACAGAATTCTGAACTCTAAATTGGGTTATTTATGTATTGCTCTATTCGGCTTTCCTCACCAGAGAATATTCTGTCTCATTTGCCAAGTGTTCTTTCATTTACACCTGGAAAACACTACTAATAGCAAACTTCAACTATCATTGCTATAAATTTGCATTTATTTTCCACTCATTTAAAATTTTAATTTTTTAATGTATATGTATGTGTGTTTTTCTGTGTGTGTGAAAGTCAAGCTTGTGTGAGCACCCAGAGAGGACAGAAAGGACTATCAAATACCTTGGACTTGGAGTCACAGGTAGCAAGCTACCCAAGGTGACTGCAGGGAAGTGAATCCTGGGAAGAACAGAAAGTATCCTTAGCCACCGAGCCTCATATTAGCCTTTCTATTTTCTTTTGGCGTACAGTTTTCTAAGAAATATAATTTTTTGAAAGGTACTATGGTTTAAATATCTATTCAAAACTCATGCTGAAATATAATTATTTCTTTGATAGGACTGAGATATGGAACTCAGGTTTGAAGACATGGCTCCATGAGGAAATGAAGCCATCCATCATTAAGCAAGTGTGTGTGGATGGGTGTCTGGGAAGTCAGCACCCATGTAAAAGCTGGTGGACCTGATTTCCTGCATGCAATCACAGTGCTTGGGCAGCAGAGGTGGGAGACCCAAATCTAGCCAAGTTTGTGAACCTTAGGATCAGCTAGAGGACCATGGGGAAAGACACTGACATTAACCTATGGCCCCCACGCACAAACATAAACATGCATAAATACATGCACATACATGTGAACTTGTATATTCACAGACCGTCAGTTTGTACAATATTAACTGCTACAATAAATTAGTACAATTTAAATTATCAATATGAGAATGAAATTAGATAAAATACAAAAAAAAATCCCTAAGTAAAAGCTAATAAGCACTGGCAATGTGTATTCTGAATTCTGGTATATTTGCTTATAGGGAGAAATTGCTGGGTGGTAGGGTTTTTTGAATAAATTGATAGCATTTGTCATGAAAAATGTTATGTACAACTTCCCTAAATTTCCAGGTTAAGACATCAAAGTCTCTCAAGAAATTCAAGTAGTCTTATGGACAGTTAGTGGGAGGGTTTTTTTTTATACCTTTTCTATCACGATGCAAAGTGGTCTGTGTGCAAGGAAGCACTGAGTATATTCTGCCAGGATCACTGCTGTTCAGTGCTCCTTCATTGTCGGCTTACACTGGGAGTGTAGTCAGGTGACGAAACCAGAACTTGGGGTAGTTCTTGATGTTCAACAAGGCCAGCCGCTAGGAGAGGGAAACCTTAGCCTTTGCCCCAGTTCCACCCTGCCAGTGCTTATTTCATAAACACAATCATTGTCACTCTGGGTTTATGTCCTTAACAGAGGCATAAAATTAACCATTTCCTAATTTTTGTTGGCAGGAAAGTTTTAATAAAATGGGTATGAAGACAAAAGCTAACGTGTACCCTTCTATTCTTCTCTATATTGCTCCCCCATCCCCCTAGCCCAGTAAAGGTCCCTTTTAATTTCTCGGTTTCTGCAGTTACTCCAAGAAATATACTCATATCTGAAGATTTGGAGCTAGAAGCCTACGAAAACCTTTGTCCTCCGGGTCTAGGTTATCTTACTCATATGATCTTTCTAGATCCATCCATTTTCCTAAACAAATCATTATTTCATTTTTCTTTACCACTGAGGAGTATTTCATAGTCTATATGTATTATGTTTCCAGCATCCAGTCCTTGAGTGAAGGACATTAGCATTTTTTTCTATTCTTAACAATTATGAATAGAATAGCAATGAACATGTCTAAACAAGCATCTGTGGAGCAGAATGTGGAATCCTTTGGGAATATGCCAAGACCTAGTATCTTAGTCGATGTTCTGTTGCTATGAGAAACACCATGACTATGACAGCTTTTATAAAGAAAAGCTTTTATTTGGGGTTTGTTTCAGTTTGGGAGGTTTAGTCCATTATTAACATGGCAGGAAGCATGGCAATACACAGACTAACATGGTGCTAGAAGAGGAGCTGAGAGTTCTACATCTGGATCCATAAACTGCAAGAAAAGAGAGAGCGAAGCAATGACCCTGGCTTGGGCTTCTAAAACCCCAAAGCTCATCCCCCACAAGGTCACACCTCCTACCTCTCTCATGTAGGGCCACTCCATAATGACCAAGCATTCAAATATTTGAATTTATAGGAGCTATTGCTATTCAGACCACCACAAGGGATAAGGCTGAATCATATGTTAGATTTATTTACAGAGAATTCTCCATACTAATTTTCATAATGGCAGCATCAGTTCACAGTCTCATTGACCATGAATGAAGGTTGCCCATCTTTCTGCCTCCCCTTCAGCATCTGTAGTCAGTTGCTCCATTGATCTTTGCCATTCTGACTGGGGCAAAACAAAATCTTACAGTTGTATTGATTTATATTTCCCTATTTGGCAGGGACAATGCTTACATTTTGAGTTATTTCTTAAACAGATTTTTTTGAGAATTCTCTATTAAGGTCCCAAGCCTATATTTATACACACATATATACATAAATTATATAAAAACATACAAATATAAAATTCACATATATATTGCACGTTATATTTATATGTATTCATGTAATATATACATACATATTTAATACACATACACATGTATTTAATATTTATATTTCATAAATATTTCATATATGCATATGCATGTATGTATATATATATACATATATACATGTATATATAGATTCATTCTCTGGATATTACTCTGTTGTCAGATATATAACTGGCAAAGATGCTTTCCCATTCTGTGGACTTCCACTTCCACTGATTGATTGCTTCTTTAGACCTAGAGAAGCCTTTTGGTTTTATGAAATTTCACTTGTCGATTGTTGACCTTAATTCTTAGGCAAATGGAGTCTCTTCTTAAATATATACAATGTAGAACACTATCTACCTTTTTTATAGCAGTCTCAGTGTTTAGGTTTCATTCTTATGTCTTTAGTTCATTTGGAGTTAGTGTTTGTGCAAGGTGATAACTACAGATTTAATTTTATTCATTTGCATGTACACATTCAATTGGAGAAATGTGGAAAAGGGAGGATCTAATAAGGGAGGGAGATAAATGTCAACAAAGGAGGAAGAGGAGTAAAATGAAAGTAAGAATGTCTGAAAATTGCATAAAAGTCATACCATTAACTGTTTTCATAAAATTGAAATCTACAGTACATATAAGTTTGTCTATGAATATGTATATATAGTTTAAGTGAAAGTTTACTGCCTGGACTGTCAAATCATACATCAAAAAAAAAAAAAAAGATCACCTAACAAACTCCAGTGCTAGCCTTGAGAAACCCTCTTCTGAGTGGTTAAAAGGGATTGTTCAAGAGGTTTCTAAACATACAGGTTGTTACTATTGCTCTTGATCCCCCCAGAAGTAGAAAATAATTACTTACTCATTAAGACATCAGGCACTTCAAACCCAGTGCCAGGGACTCTAACTGGAGCTTACCTTAATGTTTTCTCTCTGGTGATTGACTTTCATGTCACGATACCAGAAGACAACATACAAGATTCTAAAGGACAGACGCAAATACCAGTCCTAACCAGCTGTAACACCTATGAACCAGACTGAGAACCAGAATGGCACAGTCACCTTAATCTAAAAAGCAACCCCAAAAACTAAGGCTCAGGGATTATTGTGGAAGGAGGACCAGAAAGATTTTAAGAGCCAGAAGATCAAAGTTTGCTGTGTGACTGTGTCTTATAATAAAGTAAAAAGCTACAACCATAGAGTTTCACCAGCATGACTGCCCAAATGTAAGCCAAATGATGATAACACCAATAATCATGCTAAGGTTGATAATGGAAAGATCACAAGATCTCAACAACTATATGAAGAACTACAGGAAATTAAGAGATGTAGAGAGGGGGAGAAAAACTCTTCCCTAAAGAAAAACACAGCAGCCGGGCGGTGGTGGCGCACGCCTTTAATCCCAGCACTCGGGAGGCAGAGGCAGGCGGATCTCTGTGAGTTCGAGACCAGCCTGGTCTACA
>NC_022016.1:6163104-6178697 GCF_000317375.1 Microtus ochrogaster
ATATAATTTAACACACACACACACACACACACACACACACACATATATATATATATATATAAAATGAGAAAGAGGCCATAGATTGGAAAGGGAATAAGAAGGGATTTGGATGGAAGAAAGGTAACAAAAGAATGGTGAATTTATATTAAAACCTCAAATTTAATATATTAAAATATATTTAAAAACATACCCCAAAACAGAGCTTCTCATTCAAAGATAGAAGGATTTTAATCTTCCCAGTAAGCCACCACCTCGTGGTGTTACACACATTAATAGAAATGTGTTAATCAAGATGTGAGAGTTAGCCAGTAAGAGGCTAGAGCTAATGGGCCAGGCAGTGATTAAATGAATACAGTTTCTGTGTAATTATTTCAGGGCTAAGCTAGCTGTGTGCAAGCCAGGCAGGACGAAAAGCAGGCCTGCTCACCTCCTCACTACATCACATGTATTAACTTCAGATATTTTCTACACCCAAGTTCTAATTATTCACTAAATTTCAAGTAAAATTCCAAATTCCATGGGAATCTAGGACTCTAACCAGAGTGTAGCAGGGAAGAGATTTTCAGAGTTCTGAAAAGTGAGGAAGGCAAGTGTGTTCTTTAATACATGCAATGTTTTATTTAAAATTTCTGAATATTGCATGTGACATTTTAAAGATATCATAGGATAGCACAAGAAACAAAACTGCTGGATGTTTCTAAGTCTTTGCTTGCTATTGAGCCCCTGGGATGAGACTTACTTTATAAAATTAAATTACTAGTCTCCTTGGAAGAGCCCATTAAATAGTAACATTCTGGAAAAGACCAATCTTTAAATGGGGTGACATTTTAGTGAAATGCTGTAAACAAATTCCTTCTCTTTTTGAAAATTAAGTTCCTATAAACACCTACCAGCCTAATTCCCAATTAACATTTAAGAACAATGTTTAATCCAAAACTCAAAAGTAAACATGGAGGCTCCAGATGAGATCATGTCCCCAAGACACACTAAAATACCAGTTGGAATTTTTGTCAGTGCAAGTAAAGAACCCCAACCAGAGGAGGCTTAGGCCCAGAAATACCTAGAGTTTGCAGGAGGACAGGGGCAACACAGTGGGTATAGAGCCATATTTCTTGGTTTGTTAAACCAAGAACCTATACTTCAAGTTGTTCATAGATCAGCTTCCATTCTGAGGGTAGAGAGAGCATTTTTGGTGAGAAAGAAGTAAGTCCCTTCATCCTGACTTCTCTGAACACTAGAAATATGCTCTGTTGATTAATTCTGGAAGGAGTCGAGGAATAGACTTTCTCATTTCAAACCAGGATCTGGGATGGAGATGGACTTGGAAAGAAATAACATTTTGTTAATATGTCAGCATCAAAGCTACAATTTTGACAACCATTTGCAATTTCTTCTTACTTTTTTCTGAAATATGAATAATATCTGGTTGAAAATCTTCATTGACCATCCACCCTTTCATGGGCCATCCTTCACCCTTTCATCCATCACATCCCTATATCTCCAGCTCTAGGATAGTAAGCTGCCCTGACTCACGCAGAATTAAACCCAGCACTCTACTTCAATGTCCAAATGGTTTTTCATCAGGGCCAAGCCACTGCTGTGCCTTTGGCTTTGCCCTTCCCTTGGCCTGGATGACAATGTTGGATAAAATCCTTTAAAGACCAACTCAGACACTGCATCGAGTTTCCCATAGCTCTTTGGATTAATTGGGCCATTATCTTTAATGGCTGGGTGGCATTTTCCTTCAGAAACTAATCATATATTTCTTTTCCTTCTCCCCAAATTGTGGTCCCAGAGAATGTAAAAGTTATATTTTATTCAATTGGTAGTCTCTATAGTCACTACCCTAATAAATGTTCTCTAGATGTGGGGTGAATTTGATCTGTCACTGGTCAAAAACATATTTAAGTTAAAAAGAAGTTAATATAGAAGGCCAGTCTTCTGGGTTGTAATCTCTATGTCTCAAGAATTTGAACTTTCCTTTTGATCTTTTGGGCTTTATGCTCACCAATGCACCAAGCTAGCAGGACACACTTTCACATATGGCAAAGGATGAAATAATCCTCATTTATTTTGCATCTTTGGGAGGTCTCACATCCAACAGTCTCAAATACAAACCCAATCTTTCATGGGGGGTGTATCTGGCATTTTGAAATTTTTAAGTGTCTGTGTCAATTCAAACTTACTCTAGATTCCACACAAATTCTCCCCTAACTTTCCTATAGAACCCCATTCATCCAGTTCTCAAAAGAGGCCTCACATAACAGCAATCTAGTCGCCACTGTGAACATCTGTTCCTTTATCACACCCAGCTGTCGCGATGGGAAGGGAAAAATTTAGTGAAAGACTGTAGTAATAGGAGCGGTGGGGCTGCGTCTCCGGCCACCCCAGCCACTTGGCTAGCTTATGCCCCGAAATAATTACACACAAACTGTATTCATTTAAACACTGCTTGGCCCATTTCTATCTAGCCTCTTCTAGGCTAATTCTCACATATTAATTTAGCCCATTTCTAATCATCTATGTAGCAACGGTCTTACCGGGAAGATTCTAGCCTATGTCCATCCTGGGTCGGAGCTTCATCACATGCATCTGCTCGGGAGCAGGGAGCATGTCGTCTCTGTCTGAGGCGTCTTACCTCACTTCCTCTTCCTCCCAGCATTCTGCTCTGTTTACTCCACCCACCTATGTTCTAAGCTATGAGCCCAAGCTGTTTGTTTATTACTCAACCAAAGAAATCAACAGATTGATATATGACACTCCCACATCAAAAGACAATGGAGGTCCCTGCACTTACATTCTGTCTCTATGACTCAAATGTCTTAGCATCAAAACTTCCATGAGTTTCCTCATTTTCAGAGGTGAGTGAGTCATTGTTCAGAACTGCTGACTGTAAGAATTTCAGAGCTTCTGTTGAGAACACTATTTGACTTTCCTAAGAAAAATGAGACACAGTCACTTCTTCCACAAGTCATGACAATAATATTTGAACTTCTTGGAATACATAACTGTAAGAAAGATTCAAAGCATTTTTATAGGGTCCTAAAGCTCTCCTGTACCTACTCTGGCCTCTTGGCACACCAAGAGAACGTTTTTCACTTTTTTAATATGCAGTTCCTCAGATTGATTTCTGAGAATATGACCACATGCAATGCTAGAAGGTATATTAAAGAAAAAAATTACTGAATGTATTTAAGAAACATCGGT
This sequence comes from Microtus ochrogaster, assembly GCF_000317375.1. NCBI lineage: Eukaryota > Metazoa > Chordata > Mammalia > Rodentia > Cricetidae > Microtus > Microtus ochrogaster. The sequence goes on from NC_022016.1 coordinate 6,166,312, forward strand.
TTAAACCAATTGTAACCTACTCTGTTGCCACTTTTTAGCTGAGTAAGACCCTTATTAAGATAATGCACGTGTAATTGTCCCAGGGAGGAAGTCACTAAACAGTTTTTCTATTGAGCTCTAGTAGAACTAATGGTAACTGGAATACATTAAGCATTCAAAGAGCAACTAAAATCAAACAAATGAGTGAAACCAAACAACCCGCTAATGGACTCCAGCTATACTCTATTTCCTCTCAGTAATCTGTGTAGTCCTCTCTCTCTCTCTCTCTCTCTCTCTCTCACACACACACACACACACACACACACACACACACACACACACACACACACACTTCTTTATGTTTCATTTTGATTTGGTTTGTTTCTCTGGTAATTTATTTTTAATCTACTACCTGCCAACTTCTTTATTTCCAAAGGACGTCGTGTTCAGTATTGCTTCCAGGTGTTGTTTTTAGGTAGGAGGTCTAGGTCATCAAATTCAAATAAATAAGAAATTACATTTTTGCCTGGAAACACCCTGAGGCCTGGGGAACGTTCCTACTTCAAGTCACTTTCAACTCATCCTTTACTGTAAAGGGAAAATTAACTCTCAAAATTGTTGTAAAACTAGAAATGGAAGTCTTAGTCATTCAAAATTCTTATCAGAAATCAGAAATAAATCAGATTCTCACTATAAGTCCTGTTTACAATATTGCTATTGCTATGTTAGCATTGGTAGTTGCAACAGAAACACAACCAACATGGCTTTCTGATAGCATACCACATGAAAAAGAATTTATTAGTTCTACTCTGAGTCATGAGGCACAACAAAAAGCATTTATACTGTTCCCTACCTTAAAAAATTAAAAGCTATTCTGATCACTGTGATTTAAGTCTGAGATCTTGGGAGGGGCTGTGGGTATCCTGATCCCCTTGAGCAGCCATAGCAAGGGCCTTGCGATTTTCCTCCTAATCCATACACCTGTACTAACCCATATATTCTCATATTTAACTCAGAAGCCATGATCTAAACCATAGAAGAAGCACATTACAATGTCAAAAAATATAATAAACATGATAGTAGGACCATCTCTTACCAGGTGGCCAGATTGAACATTCAAGTCTTATTCATAATCAACCAGAATTCAAACTGACTGAGAAAGTTGGAATGTGAACTAGAATCATGGGCCACTAGACAATTTCATTGGAGGATTCAAGATGGCTCATTCAGATACTGAGAGAAGTTTATTGTTTAAACTGACTCCAGTGTACATATAGCTGCTTTGTTGCTGAACTTTAAAATCTCCCCTATCTTCAATGTTTCTTCCAAAGGGAAGGCAGACAGAGAAATAAAGACAGATCACGTTGGCCAGCACCGGTCTGCCACCCAGAGAACTGTTAAAGACTAAGAGGCAAAACCATGACTATAATTAGGATTTCTCAGAACACTGACGTGACTGAAGGAGCCTCTCTTACACTTCCGTCAGGATTTGATAGCCAGAATATTGAAAGTAAAACTTCAGGGACCTTGATTTATGACTTTCTGTGATTCTTTAAGTAATAAAAGTTTATGCAAATCCAAACAATAACAAAACAAAGCAAAACAAACAAATAACCTTCATCTCTAGGTATCTACTGGGGCCCTGGTGAGCTAGTTGCACTGATAAACTGAGTGACTCAGATGAAAAAAGAGGGGAAATGTTTTGTACATGGAGAAGTGATGCACATATGTGGTTACTGTGTATGACTGGTTGTGATCTGGAAGGTTTCAGGCAATAAAGACTTGAGCCAAGAAGGCAGCCCCAGCCGTACTTCTGGCCCCTGCCCATCCCATTTTCACATTCTCACATTGGGGCTCAGACTGGAGGGAATGTGCCCTGGAGAGTGGTGGTTTCCATCAGAACACAAGCTCCACGTTCCACAGCGGGATTCCCAGCCTCAGCCACTTGTTGGCTCCAAATCTGCAATCCCCCAGCTTCACTCCACCCAAATTACTATCAGGCCCCACAGGACAGCTTCGTGCAAAGTGTTGTTTTGTTCATACTGTTGCTACAGCAATTCAAACAAGATTTCTGTTTCCAGTTTGCTGAATGGAGACATCTGTATGCAATTTTGCAAACCCTTGTCAGGGTCCCCCTTTTTTTTTGTTTTGATTGGCTCTTCTTGACATGTAAGCAGACTCCCCTAAGAAGTTCAAAAGGAAAAGACCCCTCTAGGCAAACAAGTGCTCCCCATAAGGGCAGATTGTTTATGAGTTCACATCCCCTATGGAATGAAGAACCTGAACTTGAGACTAACAAATTCATCTCCCCCAGTCCAAGAGAGAGTGGTTAAATCAAGTAGCCCCTTTAATCAACCAAACCTGCCTCTTACTCACACTCATGTGGAGTGTGGAAGAGACAAGCCCCTCACAGCACTGAGCTTCAGGCAGTCCCTAGTTTGAAACTAGTTTGACACATAAGAGGTGCCTGGACGTGAAAGAGGAACCCTGGTATCTACTCTTAACTGCAATTTTCCTTTCACCATTCAGAGTAAGAATATCTGTGCTTTAGCTCCTTCACCTGCCAGAAGAGTAGGCAGATGTCCATGACCTCTTTCAAGTCTAAAATAATTCTTTGCATGAAGATGACCCAGGACAGCATTCCCTGATACCTGTACACCCTGGGCAACGCTGTACTCTTTATCAGTCTGAGATATCTCTGTTTATGGAACTATATTAAAGTCAATCAGTCATATTCTGCTTACGCTGTCCTGTCAGGAGGATCGTGTGCCTTCTGCTACAATCAAACTCCTTCCTTTGAACAATCCCCCTCCTCATCATCCTAACATGTTGCTGGTGATTTGTGACAAGTTGATTGTATCGTTGTTAAAATGGAGGATAAGATGTAAGCTGTGCTTTATAACCAGACTTTGTTTAGGTGGCCTCAGAGCTTTCTAACTCCTTTCTCTTTAACTGAGTTTCAGATTTCTGATGTCATTCCTAGATAGATATATTTTCATTATGGTTATTATTTAAGCCTTATAACTTATAAGGGTTAATAAATTAGCTTTACAAATGTAAATGACCAGACACTTATTTACTATAAAATTGCAAAATTACTGTCTTACAGTTTGAGAGCTCAGACATCTGAAATGGATTTGACTAAAATCCATGTCTTGGTGTGGATTGTGCTCCTGGGGGAATATGTAGGAGGGATCTAATTTTTAGTACTTTTCCAGCTTCTGTGGGCTGTTCGTATTCCTTGGTTTGTAACATTTATCTCCACTTTCAAACCCAGCAATGTATATAACTCCTTTCCTCTGCCTCTGGCTTTCCCTCTTCTGTTTTCCTCTTCCTCCTCCTCCTCTTCTTCCTCCTCATCCTCCTCCTCATCATCATCATCACCATCAGCAGCAGCATCATCTTTTTCCTCCTCATTCTATTGTACCCACCACCCAACATCTACTTCTCTTTCTCGTCTCCTCTCCCTTCCTCCCTCTCCATCCTCAATTATTATGACCACGTCTCCTTTTTTGATTTTGACAGCTTAATTTTGTACCTCAACCTTGAAGGACTTCTTAGGTTATACTATTATTACCAGGATTATCTTCTACTAACTGGGTCAGTGCACTCAACCTTGAAGGACTTCTTAGGTTATACTATCATTACCAGGATTATCTTCTTAGGTTATACTCTCATTACCAGGATTATCTTCTACGAACTTCTTAGGTTATACTATCATTACCAGGATTATCTTTTACTAACTGGGTCAGTGCGCTCACACCTACCCACTCCCCCTTAGGAGGGAAGATTCACTTTTCTTAGGTTCAAGATTGAGGACATGGATGTCTTTAAGTGAACTTACTCCTCTCACCACAAACACTAACACAGAAGGACATTAGCTGTACCATTCCAGTGCAGATTTCCTTGCCTATCTGTCCACCTCAGCAGCCCACAGACTGGCCTCTAGGGGTCTAATTATTCTGAATTTCTACTGAGATGAGTAACAAGACACATCTGTGGCCTTTCTAGCCACAGCAGTGTGGGCCTGACCTCTTCCAGCTCAGGTTCCTTGGCTAGTATCTGTTTTCCAATTGTTAAAAATTAAGTTGCCCTGTGGGAGTCTATTTGAGGTCAGTAAAGATACAGCTTCTACATGAAGGTATGTGCCTCATTGAAAGGACACAGTTGCAAGCCCCATGTTCATTCTTTTTGGTCCAGTGCAGACAGAGAGTTTAATTTTCCAATCCTAAAAGAAAAAGGCAAGTTCTTAGATATGGGAGTTTTCTTATTCTGGGGATGATATAATATGACACCTGTAAAGAAAAAAATACGACAATAGCTAACATACCGAGTTCTCACTTTAGGTCAAAGATATTTCTATCATTGATATAAAATATATTATCCCAGTCATGTATCATATCCATTCTATGCTATTTGTAGTACTGTATTATTCCTTGTTTACATATAATAAAACAAAGGTCCAAATACCTAATCAAGTTTGGATAGCTCACACAAACTAAAAGTGATGACTCCTCACAATTTCCAAATCTTTCACAAAATTGATTGTTCCAGGATTTAGTTCATGGATCTCTTCTTTATGGATGCACTCAGGTGGTAAATACACCAATAATTTAAAGAGTGTTTGTATAGTAAATATCCGTAGGAGTTCCCTTCTGTCCAAGACTTTCGGAGAAACTTCAGTCTGGTAGATCCAGCCACTCATGAATCTCCTTTATTTCTAGATCCAACAGATATTGTCTGATTGTGTCTAAAGTCAAGCCTCACTCCCCCTGGGTCCCTGCAGTGTTCTGCATCTCAGTCAATGTCGGCATCATTCAGCAGTTTCCCTTTCCTCCTTGCATACAACTCAACAGCAAATTCTGGTCTCTCTGTTGTCAGAACATATATAAATTACAGGCACTTCCCACCATCTGGACCTACACTAAAGTGCCCCAAGAAGAACATAACATAAACCATATAAGAGATTAACAAATTATAATATCCACCTCTAAGAAAAAGACAGCATTGAGATATATATTCAATTATATTTTTAATATAACTAGTAAACATTTACTTAGGCAATATATGCAATTCTTTAAGCAAAATTCTAAGTCAACCCAACATGCTATTGGTACAAATTAAATATTAGTGAATTTTTTGCATTATTTCCTGTTAAGATTTTTAATAGATGCCTACTGCTTTACTTTTAATTATGTATATTTGTGTGGTAGGGCATGCCATGCACATGAGTGCGTATGCCCTCGGAGGCTAAAGTTGTTGATCTCTGGGAGCTGGAGTTGCAGGCAGTTGTGAGCTACCTTACATCGGGACTGTGAGCCAAACTCAGGGGCTCTGAAAGAGCAGTGCACACTCAAGCATTGATCCATCTGTTCAGCACTTCTTTTCCACAGCTGAACCTGCAGCTCATTACAGCTTCAACAAGTCGTGTTTTAAATGAGCCGTTATTTTATTTGCCTAGTTTTCTGCAATGATGGTCTGGGTGGGTCCAAGGTCCCAGTCCTCCTAGAACTCTGTAAGGCTTTTCTAACAAGTCCTTGTCTGAATTCAAAGAGTCTGAATGCTCATTGAAAGATGTAAATCATATCATACTGCTCTCTGGCCACATATTTCTTCTGTTTTCCAAACATCTATAAATTGAAACTGAATTCTTTGCCTGTTTTAGCACCTGAACACTTCCTGGACTCAGTCACCTACTACTCCTGCTTGCTGGGTTCCAATCTAGTGGACATAGCTTATTCTCCTTCCAGATACCTTGGATGTCATTGCTGGACTTGGCTCATCCATAGCCTCCACAAGCCAAGTCCTCTAACAATGACCCTGGTACCTTCTTTACAGGCCTTCACTGGAGCCAGCTCCCTGAGTTGTGCAACAAGCTTTGGGGTGAAAAGATCACTCTACAGATAGGAATTTGCCTGAATTCTCATTCCTTCCTGTCTGTCTCCCTTACTTTACAGGTTCCTTGAGTGAGAAATTCTTTAATGAATTCCTTATAAGGGTGTATGACACTAACTATAACCTACCAGGCCTTAGACACTCTGTTCTTGTTTTTGTTTTTAATGCTTATTTGTCTGTGTTTGTGTTTGATAGTAACCTAGACTGAGCCAAACCACTTAGGCAGTAAGATGAGGTGAGTACCCCCTGCTGGGTTCAATGCCCAGCACTACATTTTCACATTTTATCTTGAGACAAGGGTTTCACTAAGTTTCTCAGTCAGGCCTTGAACTTGTAATGATCCTCCCATCCTAACCTCCCTAAGAGCTGAGGTTAGAGTCTTGTGACACTAGACCCAGGTTGGTGTGTCTTTGTAATTGCTACTTTTCAGCCTAGATCTCCTGTCACCAGCTGTTCTCTCAGTTGGTTGGGTCTCTGCTGGAGTTTCACTGCTTCAAAAGAAGCCTTCTCTGAAACTTCCAACTGAATTTCCTTCTACCGTCTTCAAACTTACTTCTCAACAAGGTAATTATCACATCTAATTTCATGGAGGCTGAGTATCACTTAACCAAAATAATTGGGACAAGAAGGAATTTGGATTTTGAAGTTTTCATGTTTTTAAACATCTGTATGTATGGAAATATTTGGGGATGGAACCAACCCCTCCTCCAAACCCAAAAGCCACATTTGTTCATTTTCTACCTTGTACACAGATATTGAGTAATTTCATATTTATATTGCCTGTGTTTTGGTTGAAGCACACTACACGAAGTCAGGTGTGGAACTGTGTTTTCAGGTGACACTTAGAAATTTTTTGATTTTCTTAGAGTTTTTCAGAACTTAAACCTGTACTTCCTAGGTGAGTTTTATTGTTGTTATTTAATAGTGATGCTGTTTGTTCTTCCATTAGAATATAAGTTTAGATTCGAACTAACTTTAATTTTATATCTTCAATCCTCAGATATGATACGAAAGACACTGATAATTATTACTGTGAAAATAAATAAATGTCTAGAAGAATGAATTGATAGAGACACAGCAAAATAATGCAACCCAAGAGTGTATGCACTATGTGTTACAAAGTCTGATCCACTAAGGATGTTTAAAATTATAACTGAGCACCCATGTGCACAGATGCTTTGTAATAAACACTGGCACCATCCCTCCACATGCCAAGAATTCTGCCTCCTGCATCTTGTAATAAGCAAAGACTCTATTTTTAAGGGCAGCAAGCGCAGAAATAAACAGTATTGCCCCTAGAGATCCTCTAGGCTTCCGGAACAGTAGAAGCCTCTCACTTTTCAGGCAGAGATGATTACAAGTAATAATTCAACAATGTTAACCACTGTCACGTTGGATACACATAGATGGAAAAAGTGAGATAAACATTAGACACGTAGTACTTCCTGGCACAGATGATGCCCTCTGTTCCCAGTAACTGTAATTATCAATGATTAATTGATCTGGAATATTTTACTAAACTTGGTTGCAACAATGTGAAGGAGTGAGATGTGGTGGGAAACACAATGGAAGACTCTGAGGGGTGATAACACTCACTGCCGCATTCCTAGAACTTTATGTCCTGAACAGTCACCCCTTAGTCTACATAGAAGACAGGAGAATAACAATAAATGAGAACCTATGATTTCCTGGAGGAAAGGAATTAGCATTTCTGTGGCTCTAGTAACATTACTGTTTCAGAAATTTCACTGGTAGTTTGCAATCTGCTAGAAAGTACTGATAGATTCTTCCGATGCCCTGGCCAATATTGCTTTTGGTATAGAGACTCTTGGCAGATGTGAAAAGTTGACTGAAATAGCTTAGAAATGAGTGGGCGGTGCAACGTATCCAACCGTTTCCTGTTGAAGTGAGTCACTGAAGGTAGCATGCACCCTGCCTGGAAATGTCAGTTCTGAAAGTCACTGGATTCCCCAAAGAAATGCAATATAATTACAAAAGGTGATGACTTTAGGATAGTGAATATTCATGTCAAAACCAAAATGAAAAGAGCAAGTGCACTGATATTCTTCAGAGATGAGTATCAACCACTTTCCTGCCCCACCAAGAAATTGTGCCTCTGGGAATGAATTCAGCACATACACTGTCCATCTGATCATGGATGCTCCTGTTTTCAGGAGACAGTGCCAGTTCAGTCCCTGAGATAACACCTATGCCTGGGAAGACGGTGAAACGAGTTACTTCAGGGTCATTCTGTTATTCTACCAGTGCTGACTGTTAAAGTGACCATGAACATAATGAAATGTGGAGGGTTTATGGCAATCCAGATAATTATCATAGTGTCCTGGGTGTCAGGAGACTGACATGGAAATTAAATGCCTAAAATCAAAGTGTGTGCTGAGTAGGTTCTGGGGAATCAGCTGTGTCCTTTCCATGTTTATCTTCTGAGGGATGTTCGCATTCCTTGCTCCAAGTGCCTTCCTGCTTTCAAGCTCAACAGCGGAGTTCTTCATTTTTCCGTGTCTTTTCTCTGTTTCGTCCCATCTCCTTCACTGTCTCTGAAACCCCCTCACAGTGACTTCTGTGGTTATATTGGGACTTGCTAGGTAATCTGTAGTGATCTACTCCACCAGAAAATTTCAACTTTAATCAATTCTGCAAAGTCCCTCCTGCCTAATAAGGTAGCATTTTCATAGATGACAGGGATGAAGTCCTGGACACATTTTAAACCATTACTCTGTTAGCTGCACTCCCTACCGTGCTACCTCCCATGTTCTTTAATGATTTTTTTATCTGTGAATCTAAATTTCCAGGTGGCAAAGAGAATTTACTCAAACATCATGTTAGGACATGGGAGCAACTTTTACTCTGGTTTTCATCTGTAATGGACTTTATTCCAAAATGTCTCAGAGATCCTTTCCTGAAACTTGTTTAAGAAAAATTAAACTCATTCTGAATGTGTTAGTGCATACCTATAAACCCAGAACTTGGTAGGGAGAGACAAGAGAATAAGAAGCTCAAGATAAGCCAAGAATGCTGATACACACCTTTAATCCCAACACTAGGGAGGCAGAAACAAGTGGATCTCTAGGTTCACTGCCATTCTGGCCTACAGAAGCAATTCTAAGACAGTTAAGGATATACAGAGAAAATCTCTCTCATCTCAGGAAAAAACAAGGCCCACAGAATCAACTAAGCAGGGTCCGTAGGGACTCAGAGACTGAAGCGACAAACATGACCCATGTATGTGTCTGATCTAGGTCCTCTGCATAAGCCTTATGGTTGTGTAGCTTGGTGTTCCTGTGGGACTCCCAACAATGGGAGTGGCTCTCTTACTCTTTTGCCTGGGTGTGGAACACTTTCCATCTAGTGGGTCTCTTTATCCTTGATATGAAGCTTTGTGCCTAGTATTATTATATATTATTAAACTGTGTATGGTGGATATCCCTGAAAAGCCTGCTCTTTTTGTGAAGGAAAATAGAGGAGGAGTTGATTTGGGGCAGGTGGGAGGAGACACTAGGAGGGGTGAAGGGAAAGGAAACTGCAGTCAGGACGTAATATGTAAAAGAATAAAAGTTTTTAAAAAGAAGTCAATATTATCCTCAACTACATAGTGAGTTTGAAACAAGCCTGGGCTATATGATAACCTATCTACAAAGAGTGCAAACACACGTGCACACACACACACACACACGTACACACGATGTATGCCTTATCTTAATTCATCTTCAAACCATCTTCAGTAATCTTTCTTTTACTCTGCTGTCTATACTTCTCATTTCAAAACAGAAACCCCTTTCAGCAGCTCTGACATTTTTCTTCCATTTCTCTTGTCCATGTCACATTAATGTTCTTTTGTAAAAAAAAAAAAAAAAAAAAAAAAAAACTCTCACTCACAAGGACTGGAGGGATGGCTGAGCCCTTGCTGTTCCTCCAGAAATCCTGCTTTCAGATCCCAGTGTCCACGTCTTATGGATCACAGCAGTCAGGAACTCTAATTCCAGGGGATTCGTTCCTAGTTTCTTGTCTCCAGACGTTGGAGTTGGAGAGAAGCCATGGAGCCTCAAGACGAAAAAGACACAAGCCACCAGTCAGAACCTTGCCAGTAGGCCACAAGCCTCGTGGTAAAATATAAACTAATAGAAATGGGTTAAATTAAGATGTAAGAGCTAGCCAATAAGAAGCTAGAGCTAAGAGGCCAAGCAGTGATTTAATTAATGCAGTTTCTGTGTGATTATTTCAGGGCTGTACGGCCAGGGACAAACAAGTGACCTCCTACAACACAAGTCCCTTGATTTGTTTCCAATTTCGAGTGGTCAGCCTTACTTCCATGTAAAGGCAACAACACTAACTGGACTCAGGATTTGTATGTGTATATATTCATATGTAACAATAACAATTACAGAAGAGGTCATGAATTTGAATGTCAGTAGTCACGGGAGGGAGGAATAGAACTTATGTAAATATAGTGTATTAATATAGAAATTTTTCAAAAATTAAAGTTAAAAGCAAATATAACGATGAAAGGAGAGAAAGAGGATGACCAAAATGAAAGAAAGGGAAAAAAATAAAAGGTAAGTAGAAGGTTTACAGAATGCTCTGAGAGGGAAGCCTTCTGAAAGAGTACAGAGCTAGGGGGAAACACAGCTCTCTGCACCTTGGCTCACTTCTGCATTATAAAAATCTGGACTTTAAAACAAATAATAACAAAAGCTTTTGCCTATTGGAGAATTTCCTCTTTGTATTCAAGAATAAAATCTTCTGAGTTTCACAAAACTCCACCTCTACTTTCTTTTGACCTTTCCATCACAAAGCATTTTTTAAAAAAGTTCTTATATAAACTGTTAAAAGCACTGTCGTATGACATGAAATCTCTGTGCTTACTCAGGAAATGTGGGTCAGAGTTTTGCCCATGGGTATGAATAAGGAAAAACAGGACAGGCTAAAGTTTTAGTTTCATGAAATTGACAAGCAGGAGCTATTTTGTGGGCAGTGTATCCAGAAACATAGCACACAACTCATGAGCTCCACAGGTAATTATGGGGACAGGGACTAGTGACAACTATCAGGTAAGTGCAAGGACTTCAAATGAAGTCTTGAGAAGCTTCCAACAAATTACATTGAAAATGTATATAAACGACTGAGGAACAGAAAGATGGGAGAGATCATAACATCAAATGCAGCTTTGTCCAAGTGCTTAAATGCATGAGAACCTGGCAATGAACATAGACATTGTTATGAGCTTTGTTATCTTAAGGGATAAAAGGTATGTACTTCCACAATGAAAACACAGGTATGTAAGGAAGGTATTGAAAAGAGAATGTAGTTAAAGGGATTATTCATGGTAAAGAATTAAGAGAGGGCAAGGCACAACCCTCTGGAAAAACTAAGATGATAAGAAAATTAAAGAATTACAAAAGGTATAAAGAGTATGAATTATTCATGAAATGCCAATAGCTAATATTTTGGACCTCAGATCCTAAAGGGTTCTAAGCAAGAAGCTGTAAGACCTTCAAGACGACTTTATTTCTGACTTTGAGTGACACCGAACAAGAGCTGCAGCTCTGGAGCTCCCTGCACCATTTACAGGCAGCTCAGCTGGTCAGAATGTCTCTTCCCTCCAGCGACTGTTACTGCTTAGAGAGACTTGGGGCAGAGCCTTGTGAGTCTTCTTTCAGGGGCTTCCTCAGATTTCATGTTTGGTCTATTGCCTGAGTTTTGTAAGCTTCATTTGCTGTTTGAGTCTTAAGCGACCTCCCTCCACAACTGTGAGGACCTGAGTTCAAATCCCTAGGACCTGCATAGAAGCTGAATGTGAAGCACAGTCATCCATGGTCCAGTGCTCCTCCAGGGAGCTATGGGATGGAGACACAGCATCCCTCAGAGGCTCATGGCCCAGCCAGCTTGGCATAGATAGGGGGAAAACAACAGAGAGCCTGTCGCTAACAAGATGACACTCATGGACCAACACCCAATTTTGCCCTCTGATTTCTTCAAGTACTTGGCGATATACATGTACCCAAATATTCCCTCTCTGTCTCTGACTTTCTGTATCTCTCTCTCCAACACACACAAAATAAAAAAATAAAAATAAAAACATACACGGAAAAAAAAAAGAAGCTGTAAGACAACAGAGCCAGGATGGGAGGATGGAAACTGTGGCATACTGCCTGTGGTGCTTAAATTTCATTCTGTAAGTGATGGAAACAACTGAAGACTTTGTGAAATACATGTCTAGAGTCATATTTACAAAAGAAGTAGTTTGGTCAAGCACTGAAGAGCAGAAGGAGATGAAGGAGTAGAGCCAAGAGAAGCCAAAACTCACGCTATAGTGTGAGTTCAAACTGGTTAGTAACAGTGAGAAGAAGCTGAGCGTAACATATAAAAATAGAAGATAAGCTATTTTCAATACTGTAGCTCTGTAGTAGAGTTTGAAGTCAGGGCTGGCAATGCCTCCAGACGATCCTTTGTTGTATAAGATTGTTTTGGCTATCCTGGGTTTTTTGTTTTTCCAT
>NC_022016.1:6180809-6193792 GCF_000317375.1 Microtus ochrogaster
GGTAGTTTGGATGCTCACCTTACTAGACCTGGATGGAGGTGGGGGTTCCTTGGACTTCCTACAGGTCAGGGAACCCTGATTGCTCTTTGGGCTGAGGAGGGAGGGGGACTTGATTGAGGGAGGGGGAGGGAAATGGGAGGCGGTGGTGGGGAAGAGACAGAAATCTTTAATAAATAAATAAATGATAAAAAATAGTAAAATACGAAAAAAATGGAAGATAAGATGACTGGAGATGGGACTAAATTGGGGGGCTGAGAGAATGGAGGATACTAGAGTAATTCTTTATTATGGGTTCACAGAAATATGGGTACCAAAAACAAAATGGGCGATAGAAGGGAACATTTCCCTAAAGACATTTACTTCTTTCTTACAAACTGGCTAGAACTGGTTTGTATGCCTTGACATATCCTACAGTTATTGAATGTCTGGATCTCCATAAAGAACTACTATGTAGTAGGTAATCACCCCTTAAAGCCTGCAATGTTTAAATGGATGGAAGTACTCAAAAACGTCTGGAAAATATTTCATCATTAGAAGTGACCTAACTGTGAAAGTGTCTATTTGGAACCTGCCCCAGGTCTCAAACTTCTTTAAGGCTTTTCCCCTCAATAGGAAAGTGAAATAAGCAATGCTAATGTCTCCCCGAGGGGTCAGGAATTTTGTGAGAAGCAATGCTGGGAAGAGCTAATTCATCTAAGAAAATGAGACTAGGCAGAGATGGCAGTAATCCATGGAATAGTGCTGCTGAATTGGAGCAACACTAAAATAGGGTTGATGGATCAGAGCTTTCCAATGGCCTAATAATAGGAATTTCCCTGGTTGATGACCTTGGTACAGACAAGTGGGAGGGAAGAGGCTAGTCAATTGAAAGTATACAATTTTAGCATTCCCTTTGGGTCTATAAATATATCTCCAAATGAAAAATATCCAAATCCCAGAGCCACAGATTCAATATGAACCTCCATAAGGTCATCTTGTAAAAGTTAATGTTGAAGTCTAGGAGACTTGAGGACACTTGCACATGATCAAACAAAAATAAAAGGTCACAACTAATTCACTTACATGTAGAAGAATTTTTAAAGACCTTGAGCTCACATGAAAAGAAGTATTTGTAAATTAATATCATGTGTTTAGTTGTTCTGTTTAAGGATTCATCCAAAATGCATGGTTTCAATAAGTTCAGTCAGCTCTTCTATAATACACTTTGGGAGAAATAAATGCTTTTGATTTATTGTTTTTCCTTTTATTATAAACTCAACCACTCAAATATGCCATTACATCTTTGGAGTTCTCAGTATTGCATTACTACCATCATGGACAATGATTTCATGCCTTATCACATGGTATTCATGGTGCTAATATTTGATACACATTATCCATAAACCACATAGTCATTTTATGTGGCTCACACTATTAATACCTCTATTTATAGAAAAGTGAAGGTTAAAAAAATAATTTATTCAATGCCACACAGAAGGAATATGAAAAGTACCTTATATCTTAGAATCTTAGAACTTGAAGAGTTAGAGAGAGCTTTGTGGTCATCTCTGCATGCCTTACGATGCATTTCAGGATAGAGCACTCATCCTATTGCCACTCAGATACACTTCAGAACTGCCTTCGCTTCACACATCCGCAGGGAAGTGGAACTCCCTGTCCTCGTAATTTTTTTTTTTTTTGTGGTTTTTCGAGACAGGGTTTCTCTGTGGTTTTGGAGCCTGTCCTGGAACTAGCTCTTGTAGACCAGGCTGGTCACAGAGATCCGCCTGCCTCTGCCTCCCGAGTGCTGGGATTAAAGGCGTGCGCCATTACCGCCCGGCTCCTCGTAATTTTTGATCAGTGATCCTGATCATTTCTTTTTAGACCCTGACAATGATTTAAATGTCTCATTTATCTCAGAATCATTCAATTATGGGAAAACAACCATAACTCGCCAACATTTCATTTTCTTCATGTATTGTTCACATATTCTGACTCCTAACACTTACCTTTTTATTATTTTCCTCAGAAATAATTAATGTTATAAACAATCAAAATTTTCTAAAATATAAATTCTAGAGTTAAACCAACATTCCTGGATAAAGACACAGTATGGCTATTAAAATGAGTCCATTTTATAAAAAAAAAGGACATGAAGACAAGATCTGGCCTAAATAATGACCTTATCATTTGTCCGCCTAAGTCCCACACTCTTCTTGAATTTGGCGCTTGGCTTAAAGCTGAGATATGATCAAATGTTCATTGTTTATTAATGAAGATAAAGAAGACACACAGAAGAATATAACTGTATATCTGGAAGTAATAAACCTTCAAAATGGCTATTTTAAATTATTGATAACATATTTATGCCTGAAGAAAGATGAAATAGATGTACTTTTCTCCTAATAAGCATACATAAACCTTTAAAAATTATATCCACATACATTAGAAGGCACTGAAATTTAGAAAGAGGATTATCAGCTATAGACTCTGAGTCACAATAGACAACAAGATGGTTGTTTCTGAGTGTGTCCTGGCTCAAATGTGGACTACCAATAGAAACAGATTAAAATAAACAAACAAATAATTTTCTAGTAAGGTCCTCTTTTAGTAATCAAAAGACCAGAAAAGAGACAATATACTAAGACATGAAAAATGTAGGCAATAATTAACCAATCACAGACAAGTACCATAGACTGTTTAAGGCAAATCCACACTGAAACCCACAAATGTCTGGGCTACTGGGTATACAAAGTTAGTCAGCAGAGAGCGAAATGGAGAAATCAGAGGTGTCAGTGTCTGAGGATCAAATAGTATGAAATTTTGTATACTATTGTATATTATAATTTCCCCAAAATAAAATAGCTAAAGAGAGTTCCCTAAACATTCAGTAACAGACAGAGGAGTGATGACTGCCTCTGAATTTCGATTCTACGTTTTGCTATGCAGTTTCTCCTGAACGACTCATATATTGATCTCTAGTTCAAGATGGTGAAGCTGACTTTGGATGCACATGGAATTCAGTACTCGAGAGGAAAGAGGGCGGAATGGGTGGTTTGAAGCCTTCTTCAGTTACATAATGATTTCAAAAATAGCCTAACTACAGGGCACTTGGATAAAAACTGGAAGAAAAGAGAGATAAATTGTAAATTTCTGAAACTGTGTTTGTGTGTGCATGTGTGGATATACTGTAAGTTTCTGAAACTGTGTTTGTGTGTGCATGTGTGGATATACTGTAAGTTTCTGAAACTGTGTTTGTGTGTGCATGTGTGGATGTACTGGTGCACACCTGTGCTCACACACAGGCAGAGGCCAAGCAAGACTTTGTGTTCACACCTCCACCGCCTTCCACCTAGTGGCCTTGAGATCATGGCTTCATTAATGTGAGATTAGGTGAAAAGAGGAGCTGAGAAAATTCACACGAGATGGAATTGTATTGTGCACAGAAGCATCAATCCACCAAGAAGACGTAGCACCTGAAGTATGTATGCACCAAACAATAGAAACGGAAGGTATATAGGAACAGTAAGTAATGGAGAAATAAGAAAGTTCACCTCTATAACTTAAGATTTCCCCTCAGTTTTCATAACAACTGATAGAAAAGTTAGGCAGAAAATGAAGAATATAGAAATTTTATAATATCAAACAATAAAATATAGAAATTTTATAATATCAAACAATAAAGTCTAGTGAAAATTTAAAGAACACTACATCCAACAACAGCACAATGTTCCCAAGTGTCTGTAGACCAAAATCACCTTTTTCCTGGTACAAAAATAAGCCAGAGAAAACTTAGTCATCCTTCCCCCCACAATAGAGTCAAATCAGAGCAACAGGACCAATGAGATCATGGAGAATCTCTGATTCTGTGGAAACTGAATGACATGAATATCGATGCTCAAAATGACAAACAAAACTTGGAGAAATAAAACTTGATTTCAGTGAAATTTCAAGATTCTATGCTAAAATTGGCAGAGCAAGGCTAAATCAAATCAGAGAAGGAAATTTAAAACATTGCATGTTTAATTAGAAGAGAGAAGAAATAGTGCTAAGCCAAAGACAAGCAAAAGGAAAGAAAAGACAATTAAGAGAAAAATTAAATTGAAAACAGGAAAACCAAGATAAAATATCTATTGTTTTAAAGGCTGATTCTTTGTAAAGATCCACAAAGTTGGCAAACCTACAGTGAGGTTAATTAGGTAGGGGATAAAGAAGACATCCAGTAAACAAATAGGACATCACTACCGAACCCACAGAGATAAAAACGAAGTGGAGAAGGCTTTAAAAACCCTAGACACAAAAATATAACAACAAGATACACCAAAAATACTTCTTTGAAAGATGATAATAATTATACAGTTTAAGATTGATGATCTGTATAGGCCTATACCAACTCAGAAATTTGAAGTTGTAATTCAAAACTCATGAAAAAATAAATCTAGATCTATATAATTTCACCAGGGAATTCTACAGACACTTTAAGATATAACAAATTCAATATAATCTCTTAGAACAAAAGTAACAGAGGAAGAGACATAGTTTATTTTTGTACCTTATGTTACCTTTAATGCAGATGGATAGCTTTTTCAACAAAAGATACTGTCTTAGTTAGTTTCTATTGCTTTAAAGAGACACAATGACCACAGCAATTTACATGAAGGAAAACATTTACATGGGACTGGCTTAGAGTTCAGAAGTTTAGTCCACTATCATCATGCAGGCAGCATGGTGGTATGCAAGCAGACATGGTGTTGAAGAAGCAGCTGAGAGCTCTACATCTTGATCTATAGGCAGCAAAACGATATAGTGCCCCACTTGGCTTAACTTGAGCATATGAAACCTCAAAGCCGACCCTCAGTGACATAATTCCTTCAACAAAGCTACACCTACTCCAACAGGGTCAAACCTCCTAATGTGCCACTCCCTATGGGCCAAACACTCAAACACATGGGTATATAAGGATCTTTCCTGTTCACACCACCACAGGCACCGAGAACTCAGGCATTTGTGTGGGAGAAATGTATAGAAGCTTAAATAACAGACTTTATGAAGTATTGATTAGACACAAGTATTCTCATGGGTGGCACAGAAAATACATGGATGAACAGAATTCAACATCAGGAATAAAAGAAATCCAAATTCAAGTTGCAAATATATATATATACATATATATATATATATCATGTAGATTAAACAAAAATATGGTCTATGCCAAATGCAGCTCAAGACTAAAATATCAAACACATTCTTTATACATGTTACCACTTGAATGCTCTTGAATCATGTGAAATTATAAAACTACACCTCCAAAAGATTATGTTGAAGAACATTGTTCCTTTTATGAAATTGTTTTAAATGACATGGTTAGAGAAGTAAGTGTAGATTCAGTGATTGCCCATGGTGAACGGGAGGAAGTGAAGTCAGCTCCAGTGATGTCAGTAGAGACAGCAGAGTTCTGTGTTTTCCCTGTCTTGCATTATAGGTTTTCAAGATGTGATCCCTTGGAGAAACTGGATAAAGTGTAGACAGATGTTATTCTCCATTTCATCTGACAACTCTACATGGCCACTACCATTATTTCAAAATAAAAAGTAAAAGTAAAGCCAGGCGGTGGTGGCGCACGCCTTTAATCCCAGCACTCAGGAGGCAGAGACAGGCGGATCTCTGTGAGTTCCAGGCCAGCCTGGTCTACAAGAGCTAGTGCCAGGACAGGCACCAAAACCACAGAGAAACCCTGTCTCGAAACACC
The DNA here is from genome assembly GCF_000317375.1 of Microtus ochrogaster. NCBI lineage: Eukaryota > Metazoa > Chordata > Mammalia > Rodentia > Cricetidae > Microtus > Microtus ochrogaster. Next base: position 6,186,538 of record NC_022016.1, read on the forward strand.
GAAAAAAAAAAAGTAAAAGTAAATCTCATTCGTGCAAAGAAAGCACATCACAGTTCTTTCTAATTCTGCTCTCTCCATGGCCTATATTCTGCGTTTATCTTGGACAGTTGTTTCCCACAGTGATCCATAGGATACTTCTAACTTTTATGTAAGAGCAGACATCATCACCATGGCCACTTAGGAAATGCTAGCTGAAAGATCTCCTTTGTAAGAACTATTAGGTCCTTTATTATGCTTATCTGTCTTCTTGTCCTTCAAGTGATGAGCATGATAATTACAATTCTTCATTATTTCTTGATACTGAGCATGAAGTGTCATGATATTTGCTTACAGAAATGTTTGTGTCTCCAGAATATAGCCAGTTTTGTACTTTAAATAATATAAAGTAAGGACATGCTAAGTAAAAACAGCAATCCAAAGAGATTAAAACAGATTTAGGGAGTGAAGACTGAGGACATGCAATGTTCAGAAAGCCTGCAGGGGGGATATATAGGGAGGGCCATCAAGTTGCCACATCGTAAAGGTGTCAGAATGTGAAGCTAGAATGTTGAATTTCATTCCAGAAGTGGCAAAATTTCTACCTAGCTCTATGCTATTACTCTCCCAACAAGGACACTGAAAGAAGACTAACTGATGTGACCATCTAGATTGATGGCCAATGTTTCAAATATTATCCAAATGTGTGATGATAGCTCAAACATGGATAAATTCATAGTATCACAACACATATTTGCAGTATCCTAAGTCACAGACAAGTGGCCCTGAAGTCCTTTTCCAAATAACCTTATTGTTTTTTTTCAGGTAGAGCACCAAACTCAGAATCACATTAGCAAAACAGAACTCAGGCTCCCTCCTGTCTTCCAGCACAAACCTCATTGAAGTCTCGGTCCAGACATGAGAAGGGGGTTCTTAGCCTTCGTTTAAACATAACCTAGCAGAATGAAGCCTTCCGCTTGAGCTTTTTGGAAAGAGAGTAACCCTGGGAATCAGTGAAAATCTTACACACTGATTAAAATTACCCCAGGGCTTCAGAATCAGTTAGGAAAGCTTTTCATCATACAACCTCAGAAGAACTTCATAAATAGCTCCCATTTCCAACCTGTATTTTGAGAACAAAAAAGCAAATCTAATCAGGAGGGAGGAGGGAAAGAGGCTGGCAGTTGCGGCTGTTTTCCTAAAGTTTTAGTATTAAATAATCTGGTTTGAATTGTTGTAAAGTACAAAAACAAATGGCATTCAGCTGTGACTCTTAACCCACAATATCAGTTTTTGATGATGTTGTTTTGCCTTACAACTCAATGGAGCATCACTTTCGTAACTGGATCTCATTATTTAAGTCCCCAAAAGGGAAATGTCACATGATGTGCTACTTACAAGTAAGTTTATTTCTCTAAGACCAGTCATGATTCTGTCAAGAATTCAAGCAGCACAATTTAAACCTAAAGTCATTGCACCCTGGTCTGTCACATGATGCCTTGCAATCCTTAATAACATCAACACTGGAGACTATAAGTGACCTCAACCAAAACTGTACTGAGAGACGTGGTAGAGGTTCCCTGAATGAGTATATAGCAGGAAATAATATTCAATACTATCGTAAATGTTCAAAAGATGAATCTTGGGAATTTAAAATGAGTTCCAGTCACATAACTGATACCACAAGATTTCACAGAAACCAGAAAGCTGGTAACACATGTATAGTTGACACCATTGTCGCTCTATAAGTGATTATTTCAGTACTCTAAGTCTAGATGTTTCCATTCTTCTGCTTAGGACTGATTCTATTTAGACAGGTTACTTTAACCACTTGAAATCATTATTGCTTATACACAGGCAAATATGTCACCATGAAGATACTAAGACTGTATTAATAAAGTGTCTGGTTTTATAGAGACTTGTGGGTGCGTAATAATCCAGCCTGTCTCAGAATTATCATCAAGGGAATTCTCTCCTGAGAGTTTTTATTTGATTTCCCATATGTGACTAATAGTTTGTATATCCTAGTTAGGTAATGCAGTCTGAGTGAGGATTGTAGTAGAAGTGTTTTTGTTTGTTTGTTTTGGTTCGTTTGGTTTGTCAATGGTGCTGCAAATATAAAATATAGGTTTGACCTGCTTCAAACAGAACAGATTGCATATATTGTGCAAATTCATCACATTGTAGGGAAGAATGAATTAATAGGAGTCATTCTGTCCTTTTCATGCCTTGGATGATAAAAGTCTTGAAAAAGAGACAGTATGTCTATGACCTTCATACTTCTTGTGCCTAGCATATTCTTAGTGATCCAAAATAGCATTGTTTTGAATAAAGTACATTCGTTATTTAATAAATATTTCCCACAACTTTGGACTCTGTTATGATTCTGTAGAACACATTCACCAAGGTGTAGTAAACAACTGTACTTATTGAACTGACAAAAACTCCTCCGGTAGCCACAAAACTCCTCCTCTTCAAATACTGTGACATCATCCATCTGTCCTGCCTTTATATGTGCCTGATGCACAATATTAAATTTTAGAAGACAGGACAGGGCAAAGGGCACTGAGAATCACAAGAATACTTTTATTCCTAGGGCCCATCAACCCTCCTCAATGCTCATTCTCCTAATTTCAGTATCCCTCAAAGCTAAAGCTACCCAGAGTTCCACTCACTCCATTCTCCCCAGCATCTGTAAATACTGAACTTCAGTAATATATGGTGTTCTATTCACAAGCTCTGTCTGCTGGAATAGCCAACCCCTTCTGCAGAGCGTAGAACAGATGCTGTCTGCTGTGTCTGCTCTGCTCCCTCACATTCCTCAGCAGACAGCCCCCCTCTGTGTTTGTGATCCTCAACATGATACTTCATAATTCTCGCCACACAGCTTTGTAAGCTACTCTTTGGTGAACGCATGAGAAGTTTATTTCTTGGTCGAACAGTGACTTTCATAGAAGGTTTTTGGAAAGGATTTTCCACAGCACACATAAGAAAAAGAAGTTAGTGTGCAAGAGAAGGAGAAATAAAACACTGACAGTAAGACAAAGAGCAAGCAAATAGTTCAAATGTATAAAAGAAACTAGTCTACCAAATGTCTTAATTTTATATGGTATTCCTTTAACATGGGAAATAATAATATTTATTCAACAACAAACTCCTTAAATTAAAAAATATATTTAAACTTTACTTAGCAAATTTTAAATTATGAATTTTAAACCTGTGAATATAGTAACCACCGCAGGGTAGAAACTAGGGAACTAAAAGTAAAATATACATTTAGATATGTAAAAATAAGAAAGCTTTATCTTTTGTTACTTCTTTTTCTGTTTATTTAATTCTCTACATGTTTCAAGAAATTATGAAACCACCCAAAGAAATCTTAAATCTCAGATTAGTTTCAATTTATTTTCAATCACTTTATAAAACCCCAGTTTCAACTGCTAGTGTTAATATACCACGACAATAATCTGAAGGGCACACAGACACCATGCACCCCTCCCCCACCTCTCTTGCACACAAATCATGAGCCATCTTCTGCTTAGAGTACAGCAGCTTTAGGGGTAAAACTCGCTTCCTGTCTAACATTTCAATTCCCAACTTGAGAAATCAGACTCTTGGATTTAGTTTAAATATGATGTCAAGTTTTCCACTACTTGAAGAGAAAAGTATGTCCCTTCTTGGTTTGAAGAAGCCTAATTGTGTTTACTCGTGTGTTAATTTGGGGTATTCCTGCATTCCTTCTGTGGGAAGGGGAAGTGGCAGTATTCTACTAGGGATGATTAACACTGGGAGGGGCCTTAATGAGACATGTCAGCTAATACCAATGTTTCTTCTTGAATGGATTAAGAGAGTTCAAAGAAAAAACTGACTTAGAGATCTCGGGGGATGTTATGGGTGGCATTTTTGTTGGGTAGTTTGTTGGGGCCCGTGTGAGTCCAACACAGATAATTATTTCCCCTAACTGAAGTGGTATGGAGTTGCGAGGAATAATCAGACACAACTTACACGGTCATGATGGAAGGCCATCTCAGGGTCTTTTCTCTTGACAATCTCCTGAAGATCTCCCCTCATTTATTGATCCAAACATCAATTGAGCGGGAAAATACATTAGATTGTCTCCTAGGAAACCAGGTGAATGGCCTTCCATCATGTATGCATCTACCTGTATGCAGCTGTCATGTAGGCCTGAATTAGCATCTCTATAAGACATCCTCCAAATTACAAAAGTAGAAATCCTCCAATTACAAAAAGTAGAAAGTGATACTCATCAGGCAGAGGTATATGTACATATATATGGAATACATATGATTATATATGTATATTTGAGAGAAAAGAATATCTTTCCACAGTGAGGAAGCTTCCTTCAATTTTTTTCTTCAACAATGCTTTTGAGGAGTAGAAAGATGAACCATATTTCTTCCACAATTTGAAACAGTTCCCAGAGTTTCTAAAGATTGCTGGCTCTCAGTGTCATAACCTTCCCTGCCCACATGTCTGCTTTCCTCAATATAAACATTATCTCTACATCTAACAGAAGTAAGCTCTGATGATACAAGAGTTTATCAAAATCACAGGGCCCTAACTCTCCTTTTAACAACAAAAAAGACATGAATATTTCTCTTTATACACTGTTTACCCTTCCCCATCCTTTTTTCCCAATTGTGGAATATTTTATGGTAATGGTAGATAAATATTATGATATAAGTCAATTAACATAATGTTAGAAAACTCAGTTTATTTTGTTGAGAAGCTAGATGGCAGGACAACCTGACCAGGACATCTGAAAGCAGATGATAATGAAAAGAGATTTGGGGCTTTTTATAAATCAAAGCTGAAAAAGAAGAAATGGAGAAAAAGAAGTGATGTTTTTGAATGAACTGGAGAGATTTCTCAGACTCGGGGCATCTAAGAAAACAATAAAAACTGCTGCAAATGCTTGCTTGTGATTGGCCATGAAGAAGTCAGTATCATTTTTCATGCTCAACAATCCATTCATTTCAGAAAAAAAGTCAGGGTAGAGTTTTACACAGAATAGAGAAAAGCTTATGGCTTATGCGGTCAAGTGCAAACAACCTCTGTTTCAGCATAAGCAGGGGCATCTTGAAAAGTTGCCTGCATCCAGATGTCATAGGAAAGAAAACAAGCTTTCTTCTGTAAAGCCGTTGAAGATGAGGAGTGCTTTGTGAGTGTACTCTAATAACACTTTTGTCTAGCCTAGCTGGCTAATTTAGATAGTTATTGGAAGATCAAATGAGAAGGTACTTGTCAGATACTGTGAATACTATGCAGTATGCATGATGCTAGTTGCTAACAAGTGTTGATAGAAACTTTCTGGCATTAAGATTTTCATTCAAAAAACATCTTCATACATGCTAAAGAACTTTCCTCTGATTGTATTTGCTGTAGCAAAGGATTGTGCCACATTTAATAACTATCGATTATGGTATTATAAGAAAGAATATATTTTTTTTGTTTTAGTCTGACAAATTCACACACAAATCTCAGCTCTATCATCTACTGGCTTGTGACTTTAGGTAAATTAAAAAAAAATTTCTTTTCTTTTTTTTGCCTTTTTAAAAATTCATTAGATTTTTAAAAATACCAATACAAGTTCCCACTTCCTCCCTCCTCCCACTCCTTCCAAACACCCTCTCACCCCTACCCCATCTAATCCTCAGAGAGGGAAAGGCACATTATTTCCTGGAAGGTCCAAGGCCCTTCCCGCTATATCCGTGGTGGGCAAGGTATACATCCAAAGAGAATAGGTTCCCAAAAAGCCAGCACATGCAGTAAGGACAAATCCCAGCACTACTGCCAGTAGCCCCTCAGTCTGCCCCAGCTATGCAACTGTCAACCACATTTAGAGGGACCAGTTTGGTCCCATGCCTGTTCCCTCCCTGTCCTGCTGGAGTTGGCGAGCTCCCATTAGTGCAAGTAGACTGTTTCAGTGGGTGAACCAATTATGGGTCTTGACCTCTTTGCTCATATTCTCATTCCCCTCACTCTTCAATTGCACTTTGGCAGCTCAGTCCAGTGCTCCAATTCAGGTCTCTGCCTCTGTTTCCATCAACTGCTGCATTAAGATAATCATCTGTCTGACTACAGGGCAAATCAAGATCAGACCCCCTCTCCTCTATTGCTTGAGTCTTAACTTGAGTCAACCTTGTGGATTCCTGGATATTTCTCTAAAGCTAACACTATAATGGCTCCCTCAATTAAAATATCTCTTTCCTTGCTATCATCTCTGCCCTTCCTCCATCTCGACTAACTCATTCCCTCAAGTTCTCCCTTCCTCTTCCCCTCCACCTTCCCTTCTTTCCCCATCCCCATGTTCCGAATATTGTCAGGTGATCTTGTCTGTTTCCAGTTTCCAGGTTGCTCTATATGTTTTTCTTTGGGTTCACTTTATTACTTAGACTCTCTAGGATCATGAACTTTGTTTATAAAGTTTATAAAGCTCAATGTCCTTTGTTTATAACTAGTATCCACTTATGAGTGAGTGCATAACATGTTCATCTTTTGGGGTCTGGGTTACCTTACTCAGGATAGTGTTTTCTAATTCCACCTATTTGCATGCAAAATTCAAGATGTCATTGCTTTTTACTGCTGAATAGTACTCTAATGTGTAAAAGTGCCATATTTTCCTTATCTGTTCTTCCATTGAGAGGCATCTAGGTTGTTTCCAGGTTCTGGCTATTACAAATAATGCTGCTATGAACATCTTTCTTAAAGATTTCTGCCTCCTCCCTGCCACTGCCTTCCATTTCCCTTCGCCTCCCCCGATCAAGTCTCCCTCCCTCGTCAGGCCACAGAGCAATTAGGGTTCCCTGCCCTGTGGGAAGTCCAAGGACCACCCACCTCCATCCAGGTCTAGTAAGGTGAGCATCCAAACTGCCAAGGCTCCCACAAAGTTAGTACGTGCTGTAGGATCAAAAACCCATTGCCATTGTTGCCTTCTCAGTAGTCCTCATTGTCTGCTATGTTCAGCGAGTCTGGTTTTATCCCATGCTTTTTCAGACCCGGGCCAGCTGGCCTTGGTGAGTTCCCAGTAGAACATCCCCATTGTCTCAGTGTGTGGGTGCACCCCTCGCGGTCCTGAGTTCCTTGCTTGTACTCTCTATCCATCTGCTCCTGATTTGGACCTTGAGATTTCAGTCCGGTGCTCCAATGTGGGTCTCTGTCTCTGTCTCCTTTCATCTCCTGATGAAGGTTAATATTCAGGAGGATGCCTATATGTTTTTCTTTGGGTTCACCTTCTTATTTAGCTTCTCTAGGATCA
>NC_022016.1:6194607-6205824 GCF_000317375.1 Microtus ochrogaster
TGTGGAGAAAGGGGTACACTCATCCATTGCTGAGGGAATGCAAACTTGTGCAACCACTTTGGAAAGCAGTGTGACAGTTCCTCAGGAAATTTGGGATCAACCTACCCCTGGACCCAGCAATACCACTCTTGGGAATATACCCAAGAGATGCCCTATCATACATCAAAAGTATATGCTCAACTATGTTCATCAGCAGCATTGTTTTTAATTGCCTGTTTTTTCTTATTGACTGTGTCCTTTGCTTTACAGAAGCTTCTCAGTTTCAGGAGGTCCCATTTATTTATTGTTGCTCTCAGTGTCCTTGCTGCTGGGGTTATATTAAGAAAGTGGTCTCCTGTGCCCACTCATTGATACTACTTCCCACTTTCTCTTATATCAGGTTCAGTGTGGTCAGATTTATATTTAGGCCTTTAATACATTTGGACTTGAGTTTTGTGCATGGTGATAGGTATAGACCTATTTTCATTCTTCTACATGTTGACATCCAGTTGTCTCAGCACCATTTGTTGAAGATACTTCTTTTTTTCATTGTGTAATTTTAGCATCTTTGTGAAGGTGTGTGGATTAATATCCAGATCTTCAATTCAATTCCATTGGTCATCCTCTCTGTTTTCATATCAATATCAAGCTGTTTTCATTACTGTAGTTCTGTAATAGAGCTTGATGTCAGGAATGGTGATGCCTCCAGAAGTTCCTTTATTGTACAGGATTATTTTGACTATCCTGTGTTTTTTTTCTTCCATATAAAGTTGGTTATTGTTCTTTCCAGGTCTATGAAGAACTGTGTTGGGATTTTGATGGGGATTGCATTGAATCTATAGATTGCTTTTAGTAGGATAGCCATTTTTACTATGTTAAATCTACCAAACCAAGAACATGAGAGATCTTTCCATTTTCTGTTATTTTCTTCAATTTCTTTCTTAAAAGACTTAAAGTTCTTGTCAAATAGGCCTTTCACTCCTTTAGTTAGTTTTACTCCAAGATATTTTATGTTCTTTGTGGTTATTGTGAAAGGTGATGTTTCTCTGATTTCTTTCTCAGCTTCTTTATCATTTGTGTATAGGAAGGCTACTGATTTTTTTTTGAGTTGATCTTGTATTCTGCCACATCACTGAGGGTATTTATTGGCTGTAGGACTTCTCTGGTAGAGTTTGGGGGGGTCACTTATATATACTATCATATCACCTGCAAATAATAAAAGTGACTTTTTTCTTTTCCATTTGAATTCTTTTGATCTCCTTTTGTTGTCTTATTGCTATTGCCAAAACTTCAGCAATTATGTTGAAGAGATATGGAGAGAGTGGACAGTCTTGTCTTGTTCCTGATTTTAGTGAAATCACTTTGAGTTTCACTCCATTTAATTTAATGTGTCTTGAATTTCTTTCTTTATTTCTTCCTTGACCCAGGCTTCGTTCAGTAGTTCACTGTTCAATTCCCATGTGTTTGTAGGCTTTCTGAGAGTAGTACTGTTAAAGTCTAAGTCTAATCCATGGTGATCCAATATGACATGGGGAATTGCTCCAATTTTTTTTGTATCTATAGAGGTTTGCTTTGTTACAGAGCATGTGATCAATTTTAGAGAAGGTTCCATGAGGTGCTGAGAAGAAGGTATATTCTTTTGTGTTTGGATGAAATGTTCTATAGATGTCTGTTAAGTCCATTTGATTCATGACATTTGTTAGTTCTATAATTTTTTGGTCTGGTTGACCTGTCCATTGGCAAGATTGGAGTGTTGAAGTCTTTTACTATTAGTGTGTAGGGTTTGATGTGCCATTTAAGTTTTAATAATGTTTCTATTACATACATGGTGCTCTTGCACTAGGGGCATAGGTGTTCAGGATTGAAACAACATCTTGATGAATTGTTCCCATTATGAGTATAAAGTGTCCTTGTCCATCTCTTCTGATTGATTTTAGTTTGAAATCTATTTTGTTAAATATTAGGATAGCTATACCTGCTTTTTTCTTAGGTCCATTTAATTGGAATACCATTTCCCAAAAATTTACTCTGAGGTAGTATCGATCTTTGAGGTTAAGGTGTGTTTCTTGTATATAGAAGAAGGTTGTATCCTGTTTTCATATCCATTCTCTTAGCCTGTGTCTTTTTATAGGTGTATTGAGTCCATTGATATTAAGCAATATTAATGACCAGTGGTTGTTAATTCTGATTATTTTTTGTAGTAGTGTTTGTGTGTTTCCCTTCTTTGAGTTATGCTGGTGCGGGGTTATCAGCTGCCTGTATTTTTGTGGGTGCAGTTAGCTTCCTTGGTTTGGGGTTTTTCTTCTAGTACTTTCTGGAGGGTCAGGTTTGTAGATACATATTGTTTAAATCTTAGTCATGGAATATCTTGTTTTCTCCATTGATTGTGATTGAATGCTTTGCTGAGTATAGTAGTCTAGGCTTGCATCTGTTATTTTTTAGTGTCTGAGCACATCTATCCAGGACCTTCTTGCGTTCATGGTTTCCATTGAGAAGTCCAGTGTAATTCTGATAGGCTTACCTTTATATGTTACTTGACCTTTCTCCTTTGCAGCTCTTAATACTCTTTATTTATTCTGTGTGTTTTGTGTTTTTATTATTATGTGGTGAGGGGGCTTTTTTGTATCCAGTCTTTTTGGTGTTCTGTAAGCTTCTTGTACCTTCATAGAGACATCATTCTTTAGGTTGGAAAAGTTTTCTTCTTTGATTTTGGTGAATATATTTTCTGTGCCTTTGAGCTGGAGTTCTAGTTCTTCTTTTTTATTTTTTTTTTTTGTTTTTTTGTTTTTTTCAAGACAGGGTTTCTCTGTGGCTTTGGAACCTGTCCTGGAACTAGCTCTGTAGACCAGGCTGGTCTCGAACTCACAGAGATCTGCCTGCCTCTGCCTCCCGAGTGCTGGGATTAAAGGTGTGCGCCACCATAGGAGTTCATCTTCTAACCCTATTATTCTTAGGTTTGGTCTTTTCATGTTGTCCCAGATTTCCTGGATGTTTTGTAGTAAGAATTTGTTAAATTTAATGCTTTATTTGACCAATGAGTCTATTTCCTCTATAGTATCTTCAGCACATAAGATTCATTCCTCTATTTCTTGTATTCTGTTGTTTATACTTGTCTCTGTAGTTCCTGCTTCTTTATCTAGACTTTTCATATCCAGAATTCCCTTAGTTTGTGTTTTCATTATTACCTCTATTTCAGTCTTCAAGTCTTGAACTGCTTGCTTCACCTGTTTGATGTTTTTTTCTTGGCTTTCTTGGATTTCTTTGAGGAATTTATTAATTTCTTCCAATTTTTTGTTTGTCATTCCCTCTATTTCTTTAAAGGAGTTTTTCATTTCCTCTTTAAAGGTCTCTATCACTTTCTCTTTTTTTATTGATTTTTATTGAGCTCTACATTTTTCTCTGCTTCACTCCTCCTTAAACCCTCCCCCAAGGACCCCATGTTTCCAATTTACTCAGGAGATCTCTTTTTCTACTTCCCATGTAGATTATATCTATCTAAATCTCTCTTAGTGTCCTCATTGTTGTCTAAGTTCCCTGGGATTGTGGTTTGTAGGCTGGCTTTCTTTGCTTTATGTTTAAAAACCACCTTTGAGTGAGTACATGTGATAATTGTCTTTCTGAGTCTGGGATACCTCACTCAAAATAATGTTTTCTAGCTCCATCCATTTTCATGCAAAATTCAAGATGTTGTTATTTTTTTTTCTGCTGTTTGGTACTCCATTGCATAAATACACCACATTTTCCTTATCCATTCTTCAGTCAAGGGGCATTTATGTTGTTTCCAAGTTCTGGCTATGACAAACAATGCTGCTATGATATATTCCCAAAATTTGGGATTACTAAGTCTTGAGGAAAGTTTTTCCCTAATTTTCTGAGAAATCACCACACTGACATCCAAAGTGGCTGTACCAAGTTGCATTCCCACCATCAATGCAGAAGTGTTCTCTTTTCTCCACAACCTCTCCAGCATAATTTGTCATCAGTGTTTTTGATCTTAGCCATTCTTACAGGTATAAGATGGAATCTCAAAGTTGTTTTGATTTGCTTTTCTCTGATGGCTAAGGATGTTGAATATTTCCTTATGTTTCTTTCAGCCATTTTAGATTCCTCTGTTGAGAGTTCTCCGTTTGGGTCTGTACTCCCTTTTTATAAAAAATAGATTATTTGTTCTTTGGATGACCAATTTCTTGATTGAGTTCTTTGTATATTTTGGAGATCAGACTTCTGTCTGATGTGGGGTTTGTGAAGATATTTTCCCATTCTGTAGGCTGTCGTTTTGTCTTGTTGAACTTGTCCTTTGTTTTACAGAAGCTTTTCAGTTTCAGGAGGTCTCATTTATAAATTGTTTCTCTCAGTGTCTGTGCTTCTGGGGTTATATTTAGGAAGTGGTTCCCTGTGCCAATGCATTCAAGTATACTTCCCACTTTCTTTTCTATAAGATTCAGTGTGGCTGGCTTTATGTTGTGGTTTTTGATCCATTTGGACTTGAGTTTTGTGCCTAGTGATAGATATGGATCTATTTTCATTCTTCTACATGTTGATATCCAGTTATGCCAGCACCATTTGTTAAATATCCTTTTTTCCCATTTGATTTTTTGCTTCTTCATCAAAAATCAGGTTTTAAAAGGTTTCAGATTAATATCCGGGTCTTCTATTTGGTTCCATTGGTCCTCCTGTCTGTTCTGATGCCAATACCAGGATGTTTTCAGTACTGTAGCTCTGTAGTAGAGTTTGAAGTCAGGAATTGTGATGCCTTCAGAAGTTCTTTTATTGTACAGTATTGTTTTGGTTATTCTGGGGTTTTTTTGGTTTTCCATATGAAGTTGAGCACTGTTCTTTCAAGGTCTGTGGAGAATTTTCTGGGATTTTGATGGCATTGCATTGAATATGTAGATTGCTTTTGGTAAGATTGCCATTTTTACTATGGTATTTCTGGCTACCCAAGAGCATGGGATATCTTTCCACTTTCTGGTGTCTTCTTCAATTTCTTTTTTCAAAGATTCAGAGTTCTTGTCATATAAGTCTTCTACTCTTTTGGTTACAGTTACTCCAAGATATTTTATGATATTCGTGGCTATTGTGAAGGGTGCTGTTTCTCTAATTTCTTTCCCAGCCCCTTTATCATCTGTGTACAAGAGGGCCACTGATTTGTTTTTGAGTTACTCTTGTATCCTGCTACAATACAGAAAGTGTTTATGAGTTGTAAAAGTTCCTTGGTAGAATTTTTGGGATCTCTTATGTAAACTATCATATCATCAGCAAACAGTGAAAGCTTGACTTCTTTTTTGACTTGTATTCCCTTGATCTCCTTTTGGTGTCTTATTGCTCTAACTAGGAGCTCAAGAACTATACTGAACAGATATGGAGAGAGTGGACAACCTTGTCTTATTCCTGATTTCAGTGGGATTGCTGGGAGTTTCTGTCCATTTAGTTTTATGTTGGGTGTTGGCTTGTTGTATATTGCCTTAATCATATTTAGGTATGTTCCTTGTATCCATGCTCTCTCCAAGACCTTTATCATAAAGGGATGTTATATTTTGTCAAAAGCTTTTTTTGGCATCTAATAAGATGATCATGTGGTTTTTATTTTTCAGCTTTTTTATTTGGTGGATTACATTGACAGATTTTCATATGTTGAACCATCCCTGCATCTTTGGTATGAGGCTGACTTGATCATGTTGGATGATGGTTCTGACATGTTCTTAGATATAATTTGCCAGTATTATTTTTAGTAATTTTGCATCAATGTTCATGAATGATATTGGACTGTAATTCTCTTTCTTAGTAATTTCTTTCTGTGGTTTGGGTATCAGGATAATTGAAGCCTCATAAAAAGAGTTTGGCAATGTTCCTTATGTTTCTATTGTGTGAAATTATTTGAAGAATATTGGTATTAATTCTTCTTTGAAAGTCTTGTAGAATTCTGAGCTGAAACCATCTGGTCCTGGGCTTTTTTTGGTTGGGAGACTTTGATGACGGTTTCTATTTCTTCAGCAGTTATAGGTCTGCTTAATTTGCTTATCTGTTCTTGATTTAATTTTGGTAAGTGATATTTATCCATAAAGTCGATCATTTCCCTTAAGTTTTCCAATTTTGTGGAGTATAGGTTTTCAAAATATGGCCGATGATTCTCTGTATTTCTTCCATACCTGTTGTTTTGTCCCCCTTTTCATTTCTGATTTTGTTAATTTGGATATTCTCTCTCTGCCTTTCGGTTAGTTTGGGTAAAGTTTTTGTCTATTTTGTTGATTTTCTTGTAGAACCAACTCTTTGTCTCATTGATTCTTTTGATTGTTTTCTTTCTTTCTATTTTGTTGACTTCAGCTCTCATTTTGATTATTGTGGTGTTACGTGTGTTATTATCTTTTCTACTCATCTTTTCCTTTAATGGGTATGGTTGGGGTTGTCTGAGATTCTGTTGATTAATCTTCTAGGTGCCAATGAATCCAAAGCTCATGTGGTTGTTCCTCATTGTACAGTCAGTACGGAGATAGGTCAGCACTCCTGTGCTTTGCTCTGCTCTCTTAGAGTGTGCTGTCTCAGGCTTACCTTGGCCTACATTACCAGCTTTCACCTGTTTCTGTAAATCTTTGTCTGGATCCACCTCTGCAGAAGTCTTTGGCTTGGAGTTTGTTCCTCAAATGTTTCTTGTTCTGGTCTACTGCCTCAGAGTTCCCAGGCTCAGGTGCACCCAGAACTGCAGAGGACCTGGCTCAGGCTTTCTCCTTCACAGGTCCCAGACTCATGCTCAGATCCGCAGAGGTTCCTGCTTATTTCCTTTGAAGTCCCAGATCAATTCCCAAACACACAGACATCCTGGCTTAGGCCTACTCTCTCTGAGGTCCCAGACTCACGCCTAGCCCCTCAGAGATCTCTGATTCCTGTCTACTCCCTCAGAGGTCCCAGATTCACACCCAGACTGGCAGAGGTCCTGGCTCAAGGCTGGTTCTTGGGAGGTCCTAGATTCATGCCTAAACCCACAGGGGTCCTGGCTTAGGTCTACTCCCTTCAAGGTCCCAGATTCACATCTAGACCCTCAGCTGTTTCTGGGTCTGGCTCTCTCTCTCAGCAGTTACTCCCCTGTAGCTGTTCCAGTGAAGATCACTGTCTCTGGACCAGGTCGTTAGCTCAATCCTGATCAGCCAGTGCCCCAGGACTGGATTGGCTCCCAGGACTGGATTGGATCCTGGCTTCTGCTCCCATGGAGCTTCGGTTTCCATGATTTTCATAAAGTTATGTTTAAAGTAGTTTTCTTCTGAGTTAGGATGATCAAGTCTTCCTATTATTTGACCACTGGGTTCTAGTGTTACCATGTTACTTATTAGGTTATTGAAGGAATTCTTGCATTGATGTCTACCCATGTCTTCCTTCAAATGAGGCCAGTAGTGTCTTTGCCTTTTGGTCCAATCCTTGCAGTGGCTGTCCGATTGTTTGGGAGTTTTTCTTGGTCTGCTCTGTACTGTCAATGTCTGTGTCAGAAAGCCTCTGAGGTCTCTATAAGCTTGCTCTCTTGGTCTTCTCTCCTGGTTTACTCTCTTGGTGCTCTCCCTTGGTCCCCTAGTGTTGTAGCAAGCTCTTGGTCACCTCCGTATTGTAGCAAGTTCTGAGCTCTTAGGCTGGGTATCACTAGTAGTTTGAAGGGGTCCAGTGGATGGGGTTGGATTTTAGGGGAGCCTACCCACAGGAAACTCCCTGCTGGCTGGCTAGAAAAGCCAAGGGAGTTGGGGGAGGGACATAGGGTTTTGTCCCACTGTGGAGGTTCTAGAGGGTGGGGTGTCCTGCTACATGACTGTGTGCTCACCTCTTAAGTTCCCTCAGTATTAGAGCAAGGTGTTTTTCATATATCCACTGAGGTTTCAGAAGGACAGGCAGGTTTGGAGGTGGGGTGGAGCTGGGTGTTTGGAGGGGCCACTGGATGGGGTTGGATTTTGGGGAGCCTACCAACAGGAAACTCCCTTCTAGCTGGCTAGAAAAGCTAAGGAAATTGGAGGATGGTCCTGGGGTTATGTCCTACTGTGGAGGTCCTAGAGAGTGAAGTGTCCCGCTGCATGGCTATTCGCTCACCTCTTAAGTCCTGTCAGTATTGGAACAAGCTGTGTTTCAGAGTTCCACCAAGGTTGCAGAAGGATAGGCAGGTTGGGGGGCAAGGTGAGGCTAATAGTTTGTAGGGGTCCCTGGCTGGGTTTGGGTTTAGGGGGCAAGTTTTCTAAGCTCCATATTTGTCCCTTGTAAAATGTTGTTGGTAATGGCTTAGAAAGGGCCGAAATGACAGGATCTTATCGAGACTGAAATGAAGATGGGTGTCCCCACAGCCATAGCAGGGTAACATCCAATTAAAATTAAATATTTTCTTGCTGCTTTAAATTAGAGCAGATAATGAAATAGTTGTTTGCTCTTACCCTATGGAAAGAAAAAGAGGGGGGGAGCAAAAAACGGAAAGTAGAATGCCCTGAATCAACTTAAAAGAAAGATGGAGAAAAAGTAGCAGCCTTACCTTTGATTTTTGATTGGCCAAGTCCAATGTTGACATTGCCCGGTTAAGAACTACAGACTCTAAAACCTGAATTATATTTGGGCAATTAAAAGTGGCTTCACTGAGTGATGCAAGTAAAAGAATGTCTTCCTGGGCCAAGATTTGCTGTCATCAATCATAAACAGACAGAAACCCAGAAAGGAGCTCTTGTAGAAAATATTTATGTCGGTTACTATGCACTTGGGTTTTGTGGGATGTGTATATTTTTCCAACAGTTAATAGCATAGTAGTCAGTGTGCACAGGTTTTTCTTCCTTGTGCCTTCTCTTTTTTCCTTATAATGAATGACTTGTCCTCATATATTTTGCCCAATTTAAGTCCAGTTTCAGTTACACAGAATATCTAACTTTCATTTAATTCATTATGTGATTTAGTTACCTATGTTTTACAAATCCGGTTCCATATTTAAAAGGAAAAAATTCTATTTATTTTCAATTATCTTAGAAATGATGAGTAGAGGAGCTGGGACAGCTCAGTGTGTAAAGAGCTTGCCGTACTAGTATGAGTACATGAGGTGGATCCTTCAGTTCCACAACAAAAGACGTGCATTTGGTGGACCCTCTGGATCCACAGTAAAAGCCGTGTGCTACAGCATGCATCTGTGACCCAGTCTGAAGTGTAGAGACAGAAGGATGCCCAGCAATCGCTGGTAAGTTAGTCTGCAGAAAACAGTGACCTTCAGGTTCAGTGAAAGAGTCTGCTGAAAAAATTTAGGATAGAGAATGTGACAATGTAATTTAGTATCTAGTTTCCACAGTATTTTATAGGTGCATTTTCCCTTTTGAAGAAAATGATAGTGACCCTGTGTGACATTGTCTGTGGGTCTCCCAAAACAGATTTCCTGATGTTAATATCTCTCACTTGTGAAGTGGACTTACATTACAGGAGTTATTGGTGGGCACACATCCTCTTCCATGCCATCCTCCGGGGAATCACAGAACCTGGCTGCAGGCTTAAGCTATGAAACATCCCTCATTCTCAGAAAGTATAAAAGACCCCACTTTTGCTAGATTGGCTCTTATTTCTCACTCCAGAGACACCCAATTGTGTTGTCTCTCTCTGATGCTGGAACATGAACTCAACCAAGGAGCCCACCCATGCCTTTTCCTCTGTCTGTTCATGGCATTAATATCTCTTCAAATAATCTCTTGACTCCAGCAATTCATCTCTCTGTTCCTCTTGAACACCTTCCAGACACCTCTTAGAGAGCAAGAGATAAACACCTGGCATCTACCTGTCTTCTTTACAATTGTATGCACACACACACACACACACACACACACACACACACACATGTGGGTGCCTGGACATGAGTGTTTATGTACAGAATAAGCAAAAACCTGGAAGACTTCAGAATTTCTTTTATAAATGGGAGAATCTGATACCCATTTTATGCAATCCAGAACCATAGGATGAAAAAAATTTAAAACAAATACAAATTCTAAAATTCTGGCAACCTCATTTTCAATCACAAACTTTACATATCATAAAATGCATTTCTAAAGCATTGTGAAGATCACTCTTATTGTGGTCTACTCTTCTAAATAAAATCATTTCCATCTCCCCCGGACCTCAGAATGTTTCAGTGTTATATGTTTCCTAAGACAAATGAAACTCCTTTGGTCTTCAGCAGCTGTCACCTTAGAGTGTGGTTTTACTTGTGAAATATCATACAACTTTCGTAGGTGGAGAAGAGAACTTTTATCTGGGGAAAGAAAAGTCATAGATTCCAAGATTCCCTCAAGAGAAGTGGCCAAGAGCAAACTAACTTTATTTTGGTCTGCTCCAGTGCCCACAATGTTCATCACCTGGCTTTATTCACTCACGAAACTTGCCCCCACTGGGTGGGAAAGCAGCAGGCACAACCAAGCCACATAGGAAATGCTCACAAGTTTCTCCAAACTTCCACTAAGAAGGTAGCTTGTGTCATATCCTTTCACATGATACCAAAGGGAAATGAAAAGTACACAAAGACGGCCATAAATTCAATAGGAAGTGGTGGCATTGATGTTAGCAGAGACAGGAAGGGAAACAGGTAAGCCCTCCTTAACTAGAGAGATGATCTGTAAGCCAAGCCTTGCGGAGCAGCAGGGAACAAACAAGTGGCTTCTTACAACAACTGTAATCTGAAGTGAAGAGGGATGTGTCAAAATAAAGCTTCCTTTGGCATCTTACAAGTATTTCTGGTGCTCTTTGCTGAACCAGGGACATAATAAGCACATGATTCTTGATTGACAGGGTCTACTGGTTCATACAAGCCATTCGAGAAATATCAGTTTGATACAATAACTGGAAACGAAGGAAGAGTCAGTTGAGAAAGTTTACAAGACCTTAGGCATTTGCTTATTCTGCTGACTTTGACTGGATCTAGGGGCCAGGCTTAGTTCTGTTTGCCTTCTCTCTGCACTTCCTACCTTATGTTTGGACCAGTTTGCTAGCCACTCTCCTCACTAATCTTCTCTAAACTCCTCTTCACAGAAACTAGACTAGGCTTCTTCCTTTTACATATTGAATTGAAAGTCCAGACAGTGAAATTTATAGTTTGACATCTTGGGAAGCCCTTTGCCCTAATACTCTGTAACATCAAAAGTCTTGCCTCTCTTTTCTAGCCATTCCATCAAAAATGATGGATGCTTGAAGATAGAGATAAGTGTTTTGTCTGTCTCTGTCTGTCTCCTGCTTCTCTCTCTCTCTCTCTCTCTCTCT
>NC_022016.1:6205924-6209723 GCF_000317375.1 Microtus ochrogaster
CTGTGTGTGTGTGTGTGTGTGTGTGGTGTGTGTGTGGTGTGTGTGTGTGTGTGTGTGTATGTGTCAGAGACAGACAGAAAGAAAGACAGAAAGAAAGAAAGAAAGAAAGAAAGAAAGAAAGAAAGAAAGAAAGAAGGAAGAAAGAGTCAGAGAGAGACAGGGAGAGAGAATGAGTGAGAAAGGGAGGAACAGGAACAGGAAAGAGAGAGAGAGAGAGAGAGAGAGAGAGGGAGGGAGGGAGAGAGAGAGGGAGAGAGAGAGAGGTAGTGGGAGAGGGAGAGAGGTAAAAGCAAAAAGTTACTCTAAAGACCAAGAAATCTCTGATAAATTTCTGGCTTTCTACTATTTTTTTTGAACAACAACAACAGCCATTAAAAAAACACCATTACTTTTTCCTTTTATTGGATACAGATTTTTTTGCCTCACATTATGTATCCTGAAATAGTTTCTTCTTCTATTCCTATCAGTTCCTCCAAATTCCCTTTCCATATGAATCCACCCCCTTTCTATTTCTCATTAGAAAATGAACAGACTTACAAGTAATAATTATAAAATAAGATAAGACTAAACAAAAGCTAACACATTATAATGGGACAAAACAAACCAAAAGAATGTGCCCAAGGAGAGGCACAGGAAAGAGATATAGACACAGAAACCCACTCATTCTTGACACTCAGGGGTCCCATAAAAACAGTAAGCTGGAAACAATAATATATAAATAAAGGACTTATAGGGTAGAAGGAAAGAAGAAAAATATATAAACTAAACTTTAAAAAGATAATTTTTTTAAGAAAAGGAAATACCGTGATGCAACATTAGGAGACAAAAGATCACCAAAGGTTCATTTTCTATTGGCTACTTACATCTGGGCATGTAGCCCGTAAGAGTAGTTTGTTATCGCAGTGAGATTCCCTTGGTGGAAACAAAAATTTTCATTTCAAGTGACTTTTAAGTGGAGATTGCTTCTGGGTTAGCAGTGAGAACATGTGTCTACTTCTTTCATCTCTAGGACCTCATATGGTACAAACCTATGAATGCTGCCTCAGTCAGTGTGAGTTCATATATGATTTTGTAACCAGATGTTTCTCTCCTTCCTGCCTATGCCCAAATACATGGCAATTCTCAAATTAACACAAAAGACTTATATTACTTATTATTTATAAATGCTTAGGCAATAGCTCAAGCTTGTTAGAAACTAACTCTTACACTTAAATTAATCCCTAATTCTTATCTATGCTCAGCTATGTGATTTGGTACCTTTCTCCAGTACAACATTTTCACCTTGCTTCTCTGCATTTGCCAGCGATTCTAATACAGTAGAATCTTTTTGAAATGTATACATACTGAACATAAACTAAATGAAATCAACAAGTAATGGGGGGAGACAGAGCCCCAACTGAAAAGTTCTTGTCACCAAATGAAGCTTCCAGTGCCAGGAGTGGGCTACAACTAGTTGAGTTGATGGCCAAAGGGATTCCATGGGAATCCCCAAATAATCCACACTGTTGCCAAGACTAAGAATTGTTCTCTATCTACTACCTGAGGGCAAATTCCATTGCTGAGACAATACCTTCACAACTCATTGAACACATTGAAGTTGAGCTGGTGTCTACATAGAACTTTCACCCCTACATTCCAGCATCTTTGGGACAGGAAGGTATCCTGCATGCTATCGAAGGGAAAAAACACCAAACCAATCACAAACTCCTTACCTATAATGATGTTTTGCTTGCAAGGTAATATAGTACTATGGTAACACAAAGATTGTGGGAGTAACCAACCAATATCTGATTTGAACTAATCTCCACTACACAGGATGGAATACATACTCAATATTTGCTACAATGGTTGGCCCATCTTTTTAAGAGAAAATCCACAAAGTCTGAATTTTAAAAAAGTAAAACAGCAAAGTCAAATAGGTCAGTTTGGTACACTCAGAGGACGCCAGCTCAAAGGATAGCTTGACTGAGAAGCTAGAGATTGGAATCAATTGAACAAATGGATAAAAACCATTCATCTAGGAGTCAAGGGTGTGAGGGCATACCAAACAATTTCAGAACAAATAGTTAGGAACATCTGTTCATATGGACTAATGTAGACAAAATATCACTGACTAAATGCTGTGATATCTTTTAATCCTAGCTGAAATTCTTAGGGTAAAAACATTATAATAATAACCATGGATTTATTAAGCTTTGGAAGGTTGACAAAATTGTCTCTACATATTTATTCATAAATTATTATGTCTTTCCTATGATCCAACTTCAAATTAAGTTATTTGTGGTTTCTTGGTTTGTTTTGTTTGTCTTTAAATAAAAACAAAGAGACCATGACAACAATAAGGAGGGGCCAAGAGAGAAGAGAGAGGAGCGGGAAGAGTGAGGCATTACCAGCTACAACATTCAATTGTTTCTGACTTAAAGCTGCACAGCCACATACAATCCCTGATTCTCTAGACTGGGTCTGAGATATTTATAGACTCATTTTCAGAAGAAAGGAACAAAAACTAAAAAAAAAAAGACAACATTTAGGAACCTTTCATTAGTAAGCAGCAAGTAAAGCAAGAAAAACAAAAGATCACTGGTTAAAACAATAAAGGAGAAAATTACAATAAGCATAGAAGTGAGTAGCATGAAATAGAGAGCCAAAGAGAAAACACAGTGCTATGGATATTCAAAAAGTCCTGGCCCATCTCATGTTCACTGCCTTATTTGCCCTCTTCCTTTCTTCCCCCAAAATTATATGTGAGGTTTTCATGTTTGTGAAAGCATCTGCCATTCTCTTGCTCAATTTGTAAATTCCTGTGGAGGTTCCCCAATGATGCTCATCAGATCTTCAGGCCTGATTCAACCACTGCACTCTGACTAAGTCACCAATACTGAAACTTTTAAAGTGGCTGGAGAAGAAATGGATAGCTAAGCAGAGAGCTTACAGTTTATCTACTTGGAGTCTATTTACAAAATTTAATTCAACTATGTTTGGCTCTAAATCCCAAAGAACCTTCTTGACCTTAAGACAGCACAGTGCTTGGGACTTAGAAAACTATATTTTTTCTACATATAGTGAAGAGTTGGACTGTTGTATTAAGGAAACACAAATTAGATTTGGACACTACACTGATCCCAGGTATTTTATTTATTTACCTTTTATTAAAAAATTGAAGTGTTAAGAATAGAACATGGAGCCTTTTATATTCCACTTGAACTCCCTATCTGGATGTTGAGTTTCCACTTCATGATTAATACCCCAGGAAATGGATGCTTATATCTAAAGTAATGATAATCAGTCATGTTTATAGAGTCCTTATTATAGGCCAGACACTTTTTTAGATCCTATGCAAGCATTAATTTGGTTGATGATCTCAAGAACTCTATGATATTTATGATGTATTTATATATGATAATACTCACACAATTCTCACTTTAGTTGTGAGAAAACAAACACAGAAAAAGACCAGAAGCTACCGCCTGTTTTTATTTTGTTGCAACTTTCTTGGAAATATAGAAAATAATGAGAGAATATAAGACAAAGTGCAGGGATCCTTAATGTCATTTATCTTTTCTTTCTCCTTCTCTGTATTACTCCCCTTCTTCCTTGTCAGTTAAGTTTTCCTGATAATTTATCCAACTGGAAATTGTCAGCCCTAAGTACATGTCCTTTTGAGCAATGCCAAATGGTGCACGTGTGTGTGTGTGTGTGTGTGTGTGTGTGTGTGTGTGTGTAATGATAATTTCAGAAGGAGTCATGAATTCCCGAAAGAACATCCCCATTGTCTCAGAATGTGGGTGTACCCCTCGCG
>NC_022016.1:6210455-6211171 GCF_000317375.1 Microtus ochrogaster
AAAAAAAAAAGAAGGAGTCATGAATCAGAAAGGTGTTTGAGAAGTTTAAAATGGAAAAAGAGAGAGGGGTAAAAACTATGCAAATCAGCAATGCTAATGTATGAGAGAACTCATGCCTGTCCTAGAAACCTAGCCAACTTGCCATAGCTCAAGAGGTCATATACATTAAAGAAGAACCTGTTACTGTCATTTTTTCTATCAATATTCCTTTTAACTGGATGCTAAGTACTTAAACCCACAGGTAAGTCTAGCTTTCATATGCTCATAAAAAGATTATTTCTGTAGCAAATTGAGACTATTGTGGAAATCCATAACTTGCCAAAATTGCAGAAGTAAGTATACAAGAGCCCCAATTAGAACATCTTCAGCACAAACCTCACACCTAAGATTGAAGAAGAGAAAACAGAGTGATTATGAGTTGAGGCCCAAGATGTCTGCAATGCGTGTCCTTTAGACTTTCAGACATAGCAGGGATAATGCATCCATGAAGTCTCAATGACAGGTTGTCTAAAAAAGACTACCAGAATGATAACTCCAGATAACATGCCTCTTGGATGGGACAAATGTCACAAGGTCCTTCCCCTAGACTAAAAAGAAACAAACAAGCCAGGCGGTGGTGGTGCATGCCTTTAATCCCAGCACTCAGGAGGCAGAGGCAGGAGGATCTCTGTGAGTTCGAGACCAGCCTGGTCTACAAGAGCTAGTTCCAGGACAGG
>NC_022016.1:6211411-6212777 GCF_000317375.1 Microtus ochrogaster
GATCTTATAATAAATACAGTTGTGGTAAAGATACAATACTGGGTATTTAACTTAAAGTGGAAGTCATTCCCACAGACCTCACAAATAAGTGCTCTGGGACCAGTGTCAGACAACGAACTCTGGCTTAAGAAAAATGACTAAAATTGGGAAAGATTTGTTTTGACTTAAATGAGCAAGAATAGACTTGTAAACTTCCACTTTCTCCCTCTTAAATAAAATACTGACTTTCCTAACTACAGTTCCAAATTAGAAAAACACTCATTCAAAGTCAATTAAGATAGTATGCTTCAGTTTTTCCTCTTTTTATAGTCTTTAAAATCTCATTCAGATGTGTTAACTTAGCAATAGATGGAAAATAAAATTGTGGGGAAATTAATTTTTTCATTGTTTCCAAATGAAAAAAACAATTTTAAGTGAAACAGTTTAAGGATAAAGATAGAACTGCTGCTACTAGTTTCCTGCTCCTGCACTAAGTCTACCCACCCAGAGGCATGAGTGCCCGCCTGCTGGGCAGGCCTGAAGATCCCCACAAGGGGGCATGGGCAACTTCAGCTTGTGCTGCAGGGTCTCCTGTGTTCTACTCGAACCTGTCCTGCTCCCCACATTAGCTCTTTTGTCTGCGGTGTCCTTGGGCTACCAGGTGTCCCTGTTTCAGTGCTGAGGAGTTTTATCCTGATGGACTATCCACCCAGAGGGGGATACTGGGCATCCCTGTTTCAGTGTTGAGGAGTTCCATCCAGACAGGAACAGTTCCTGCTCCTACATTGAGGAGATGCACCCAAAGAGTCAACCACAGCAAAGACTGGACTAGGACACAAGGCCTCTCCTGGCTCCATTTGAAGGAAGAGATGGGAAGGCGCCAATGCAAGAATTCCTCCAACAACCTGAAAGGCAATATGACATCACCAGAATCCACGGATCCCGAAACAAGAAGAATTGAACACCCTACTCCAGAAGAAATAGAAGAAATCAACTTTAAACGGAACTATATGAAAATAATAGAGGACCTTAAACAGGAGGTGAAAAACTGCCAAAAAGAAATAGAAATGAAAAACAAAAAGGTAGAGGAAATGAATAAATCTCTCAAAGATATCCAAGAGAAACAAGAAAAAGCAATCTAACAGGTAAGAGACACAGTTCAAGACTTGAAGAATGAAATGGAGGTAATGAAGAAAACACAAACCGAGGGAAGGCTGAAGATGGAAATCTGGGTAAATGAACAGAAACTACAGAGACAAGTATTATCAAAAGAATATGAGATAGAAGAAAGAATCTCAGACACTGAAGATAACATAGAGAAAATAAATGCACTGATCAAAGAAAACAGCAAAACCAACAAATTCTCATCACAAAACATTCAGGAAAT
>NC_022016.1:6232025-6240506 GCF_000317375.1 Microtus ochrogaster
AAATGGGGAGAGAAAAGTGAGAAGGGGAGGATGAAAAGAGCTTGAGGGAATGAGATGGGTGGGATAAAGAAAGGGTGGATATGGGAGCAGGGAAGTATATATCCTAATTAAGGAAGCCATCTTAGTGTTGGCAAGAGACTTGACTTTAGAATGGTTCCCAGGTGTCCAGGGAGATGTCCCCAGTTAGTTCCTTGGGCAGCTGAGGAGAGGGAACCTGAAATGGCCCTATCCTATAGACATACTGATGAATATCTTGCATATCACCATAGAACCTTCATCTAGTGATGGTTGAAGCTAGAGACAGAGATCCATATTGGAGCACTCTACTGAGCTACCAAGGTCCAAATGAGGAGCAGAAGGAGGGAGAACATGAGCAAGGAAGTCAGGATCGTGAGGGGTGCACCCACCCACTGAGACACTGGGGCTGATCTATTGGGAGCTCACCAAGGCCAGCTGGACTGGGACTGAATAAGTGTGGGATAAATCCGGACTCTCTGAACATGGCTGACAATGAGGGCTGATGAGAAGCCAATGACAATGGCACTGGATTTTGATCCTACTGCATGAACTGGCTTTGTGGGACCCTAGCCTGTCTGGATGTTCACCTTCCTAGACCTGGATGGAGGGGGTAGGATCTTGGACTTTCCACAAAGCAGAGAACCCTGACTGCTCTTTGGATTGGAGAGGGAGGGGGAAAGAAGTGGGGGTGGATGGGGAGAGAAGTGGGGGGAGGGGGAAGGAAATGGGAGTCTGGAGGTGGCAGAAATTTTTTCAATAATAATAAAAAAAGAAAAAAGAGGAAAAAATAAACAATAAAAGTACAAAAAAGAGAACTGCTGCTACTTTTAAAAAGCAAACTGTGGTATCATTCTTCCTATGCATTTTCTGACCATAACTTGTTGATATCAAAAAATCTAAATTCTTAAAATATCCTTAGAATTTAGACTTGAAATAATATGAACCATTAAAGTACTGGTTCTCAACCTTCTTAATTCTGTAACCCTTTAATACACACACACAAAAATCTATCAATGTAATCTATCATATAAAGAAACTGAAAGAAAAAAAACATATGATCATTTCATTAGATGCTGAAAAAGCATTTGACAAAATTCAACATCCTTTTATGATAAAGGTCTTAGAGAGATTAGGGATACAAGGATCATACCTAAATATAATAAAAGCAATATACAGCAAGCCAACAGCTAATATCAAATTAAATGGAGAGATACTCAAAGCCATTCCACTAAATGTCTTCTTTATAAGAGTTGCTGTGATCATGCTGCCTCTTTACAGCACAAGAAATCCTAAATAGGACCAGGGACTGGGATATTCTTGTGATAAGCCTGTCCATGTTTTTTGGTTGGAGTAGTATGGACTTCGAGAGTTTGGATTAAAAAAGCAGTGGAATGCTTTAAAGTGCTGCTTAACGGGCCATACTAGTAGGAACATAGAAGACAGTGATGCTAAATGTGCTTTGGTAAACTGTGGGGTTCAAAAGGGTTTGGGGGAGAATAATGTTAGTATGTGGCCTAGAGACAGGTCTTGTAATATTTTGGTGAAAAAAGTGGCTGTCTCTTGCTCTTGTCTGAAAAGTCTGAATAATGCTAAAGTGATGTGTTTTGAATTAATTCTGTTTTCAGAGGAAATCTCAAAGAAGTCTGGCATAGACTCTCCTGTGTTTTTGTTAGTAGTAACTCTAATGAAGATTACAATAAAAAAGAACAACCTGAGCAGGGTAAATTTCAAAAATATAAATTTTGAGGGGAAAAGGACCACCAGAAAGTAGACTAGAGCTAAGTCCCGTGTTCAAGATAACAAAATGATTAAGAAATGGAATAAAGGGAGTGGAGACCTCAGGGCAAGATCCCACTCAGCTAAGATTCCAACGTCGGGAGGGGGAGTAAAGAAAAACTTAGAGCTGAGTGTGGTGGGACAAACATTCAATCCCACGGCTGGGAAGGCAAAGACTGATGGATCTCTGAGTTTGAGGTCAGCCTGGTTTAGAGCTCCAGATTCAGGGCAGATAAGCTTAGGCAATGCAAGGCAGAAAGCTGGTGAAGATGCTATTGAATGAGTGGGGGGGGCATGTTCTAACGCTAATAAGCAGCAGAACTTGGCCATTTCAGTAATGCGATAGTGGCTTTAGAGATAAGGATAGAAGAAATGGGTTATGGAATTTTGCCTAAAGAAAGATGCCGAGGCAGGTATGTTGTCAGGGGTATCCCTGAATGAAGGCCTAGTAGAAAGTTAAGTTGGAGCCTGAATTGCCTTGAAGAACTTAAGATGCTGTATTTGTGGGGTACGTTCTGAGAATTACTAAGAAAGAGTGGAACAAGTTCAAGAGAAAGAAGTTAAGTGGAAGTCAACAAAGCTGAATGGCGTTGGAGATTTGAAGAATGCTTTGGCCTCAGACAGCATGGTGCAGAACTTGGAGTTTGCCCAGCTGGTTTTCTATATTGCTTTGATCCAGTTTTTCCTCACTGTGCTCCCTTCCTCATGTTTTGGAATAGTAATATGTATTCTGTGCCATTCTCTGTTAGAAGTGTGTGGTCTGTTTATTTTATTTTATATGAAATTGCAGTTAAAAGATTATATGAATCTCAGAAGAGACTTTGAACTTCAGACTTTTAAACATTGATAAGACTGTGATAGACTATGGGAAATTTTTGAAGTTGGATTAAATGCATTTTTCATTATGATATTGTTATACACTGATGGGAACCAGGGAGTAGAATGTGTCAGTTTGAATATAATTTGTCCCCATAATTTCACAGGGAGTGGCACTATTGGGATGTATGGCTTTTCACCTTGTTGAGGGAAGTGTGTCATTGTGGGGGCTGCCTTTGAGGTTAGATACCTAGTGTCTTAGTTGACTTCCTGTTTCCTATAAGACGTAGGACTCTCAGTTACTCCTGTACTACCATGTCTGCTTGCATGATAGCATGACCCATGTCACAATGATAATGGAATGAACCTCTGAAACTCAAGTGAGTCACCCTAATTAAAATGTTTTCTTTATAAGAGTTGCCATGGTCATGGCACCTCTTTACAGCTATAGAAATCCTGACTAAGATACTACCCCAGGGAGTAGATTACCAGGAGAAACTATCCAACCCTCACTCTTGTATGTGATAAAATCAGAGACAGTCAAAATAACAGGAGATAAATTCAGAAAACGACACCAATTTTTACTGTTTGTTCTATGACCATGATCTCATATCTTCTCCTCCTCTGATCTTATTTTTACTGTTTGTTCTATGACCATGAGCTCATGCCTTCTTCTTCTCCTTTGATCTGATTTTTTTGTTTGAAAAAGTTCTCTGAAAATCCCTTTAGTGACCCGTCTCTCAGTGTCTGTGATGAAGACTATCAGATGGGCCACTGACAGTCAGTTCTATTCAAACACTCATTTTCACTACTACCTGAGTGTGTCAAGTCCTATTCCATATTTATAGTTATATACACTGTCTATTTCTCTCCCTCCTAACTATCTCCTTCCTTGTCTGCATTTTCTTACAATGTTTCTATTGCTTCCTTATCACCCAAAATGTCACTTCCTCTCAGAATATTTATAATTCCCTAATCACAAGTACTGAACTAGGCGGTCCCTTTATAGCCCTCCACAGTGTCTCATTCTTCTTTACTACAGAGTATGGTTAACCTTTTGAGGTCAGTGCATTTTCCCCACTATATCGCACTTTAAACTTCAGCTCCTGGGATGTTTGAACTAATTCACTTCATATGTTCTGAGAATTCTATGACTCTCCAGAGTTTTGCTCAACAGGACTCTAAAATACAATCTATAACAAGAGAATATGGACGGTCTGCCTGTTTAAAATCACTGTGGATGACATGAGCTTTCAGTTTCAGCAATACACATATGAACAAAACAAATGTCCAACAATTTATTAAATATATAAATGCCAAGTGGCTAGGACAAATATCCTATTGCTGAGATCGTTTCTAATTGTCCAATAAGCATCCACAATTATTCCAGAGTGTTCTTCTACAGTTAGATGACTAGAAAGCTCCCTTCACTGATCCAAATCCCTTTTCATGACCATATTGACTAACTATTTCTGTGGCCTGGGGAGAAAATGTCTCTTGTCTATAATCACCAAATTCACCTTCCTTTAAAAATGGCAAATCAAGTTAATATCCTGGCCAATTTTGATACTGAAATCATGAGGGCAGATGAGGACACAGGTCTATAATAGGGCAAATGTTGGGCATTTATGAAACTGAGTTTTTTAATCCTCAGCACTGCAAAAACAATAATAATAATACTTTAAAAGTTGAAACAAATAAAAGCAGAAGGCAACATACATGAAGGCTACTAAATTCTGAGCCAACTTCTTTGGTAGTATAACTTCTTATTTTATAAAATATACTGATAAAATTTATGACAAATTTTATGAGTCTACTGTGAATGAGGCATTATGAATATAAAATAGGGGTTAATTTTCAATTTTGTAGGTATGGATTATTGTCCCCACTTCATAGATGAAGAAATGGAAACTACCACTACATTGATGATAATTTTAAAGTGACATGACTGTTAAATATCTTTAATATCATATATGGTTTTGCAAATCATGTCTCTGAGACTTGGCATACTCCTCATTGGTAAAGAGTCTGTCCAGCATGGACAAGGTTCTGGTTTTAATCCTTAGTACCATCAAAGAGAAGGAGGGATCACATGTCTGATTATGAGTCCTGTCATCTATCTTCCCAAGCATCCATAAAGAAAAGTAAGCTGCCGGGTGGTGGTGGCGCATGCCTTTAATCCCAGCACTCAGGAGGCAGAGGCAGGCGAATCTCTGTGAGTTCGAGATCAGCCTGGTCTACAAGAGCTAGTTCCAGTACAGGTTCCAAAACCACAGAGAAACCCTGTTTTGAAAAACCAAAAAAAAAGAAAAGTAAGCTGGAATTACCTGTCCTTGGTCTGTGATAGAGTGAAGCAAAGAGCTCCCTCCCTCTGATTCAGTGGCTCCTTGCTCACCTAAATGAGTTCTGCTCAGCATATATCCATTTATGGCAAGTCAGAGACCATCTTGTTGTTGACCCCTTCTTCTGAGGATGTCCACCTAGACAGCTCATCCCCTGTGACATTCTAGGGACAAATGGACCTCTTGACCTTCTATGGGAAAAATTAGAGGTTAAACTCTGACTCCATCACTTTCCATTTCAATGAGCAGATAGCTAAAGCAAAGCTCACAAGTTTGGAGAATGATCCATGTGAGCTAATCTTGTTGGTGAGAAAATTCTCAAAATGGCAAATGCGCTAATAAGCATCATCAACTCCTTCAAAGAAGCCCTCAGTAAAACCATGAGACAAGGCAACTCCATGTGAGCCCTGAGGGAGTGGGATGCTCATTCATTTGTCTCCTGCTTAGCTTCAGGGTCTCAAGCAGAAGACTAGCTATAGTGAGCTCTACGTGACAGTGGTCACAGCACCCAGCTACCCAACCTGGATGGCAATGGCCTTTCATTGCTTGAGAAAACCTCATTGTTTGTCACTCATATTTAAATTGAGAATATGCTAACTGAATTAGTTTGGTTTTAATTATTACATTTGCATTAAAATGTTAATGATGATCACTTATTAAACATTTATTCTGTGCTACTTGAATTACACTTTATAGGCATACTCAGGTTAAGCATTACAGCTTTGGCCTCATCTTCTTATTGTACAATAATTGTCCTCATTTTCACAAGTGAGAAAATCAAGTGTTAGAGTTCACAAGACCCTTTGTCTACTGTGTCAGGATCTGCATTCACAGATAAGGACCTAAAGTCAGAGTTTCCAAAAACTTAGCGCTCCTTGGTATCATATTAGTGAGTGTGTTGAATGTTGTCTTTTATTCCAGAAAATATACTTTAATTAAAAATGGTTTTCTTAATGTCAGTGGGTGCCTAACTACAAATAGGACATCTATCTCACACATCCCCACCATGGCTTGGGGACTATTGTTAAAGACGGGTATAAAGATTGTAAGAGCAGGGAGGGGAGCAGAGAAAAATGTAAAGCTCAATAAAAAATCAATTAAAAAAAGATTGTAAGAGCCAGAGGTCATAGAAGACTAGAGCAAAACCATGTCTTCTCAAATGATGCCAGAACCACTGCACTTAAAAGTAGTGTTTACCTATATAAGAGCTACACAATATCAGGCCATCTAATATCCTAGCATGGAAGGGAAGGACTGAAAAAGCCCCACCACTCGCTGAGGAACTATCCAGAGTTCTTGGCTTCTGAGGGAGGAGAATTAGTTTTCTTTAAGGTATGTTGACCACACTCTGGTAGATGACCCCATACTTATCAACAACACAAGTTGAAAACAATGGCTTATGAAAATAAAAAAAGGTATGAAGTTGAGAGTTCAGAAGTGAGGCATGGATCTAGAAGATGTTGAGGGGGAATAAATGGGTTAATACGGCCAAAATACTTTGTAAGAAAAAATGTAGCAAAATTAATAAAACTACTGTATTTTAAAAAGAATGATTTTCCAAGAAAAATAGGGACTTGCCTGTAGCAGCCAAATAGTCTTAAATTTGTTAATGCAAATGATAACTAATAAGGAGTCCTATTTAGTGAGGCAGTGTGAGTAGATTAACATGTTTACCCACAGATGTTCAATTTTGAATGACTCTTACCATTTCATCTGGGTGAAGGAATGCTATCCTGTAGTGCTTTTCTCCCTTCTGTGTGGCACGGTAACCACAGGTATAGTGTCAGCACTGACAGATCTTCTGTCTAGTTTTCCTGACAAATGCCTTTAATAGATCTGTAGTCTACACAATGTGTAAAAGAAAGTAATACGAGTTCAGGAAATCTGCTTGGTCCAAATTATGAGATACTCTTTTGGAAACTATACCAATGACTATATTGGAAACTATACAAATGACCTGTAACATATGAGCAGCTTTCCTCACCTTAATTAAAAAATAAAGGAATATGGGCACTAAAGTCGATTTCAGTTAAAACCCCAAATAATGCCATCCATAATCACATCTATTAGAAGATGAAAGCAAGACAATTCTAAGTTCAAGGCCACCCTAAATTACTATATAGTGAGTTCCAGCGAGCTTGAGCTGTACAATAAGACACTGTTTAAAATATCATCAACATTAAGACACATAAAATATAAACTCATAAACGTAGTGATAACTTTATTTAAAATTATTCAGTAAGTGCTAAATAAGGGTGCCTTCTATGCCAAGGGAAGAAATTCCATGTTCATTCACCTTGTGAACCCATGGAAGTCAGTAAATACTGCAAGCTTCAATCTCCTCCTCTATTAAATGGGCTGGGTCTCAGTTAAGCTTATGGTGTTATATAGTTAATAGGACACAGCATACTGAAGATTATTAAGTCATCACCAATAGTTGGGGCACAATTTGGCCTCTATAGGATATCTGTATACTCTTTACCTCCACTGATACTCACAGAAGTGTTCTATTTTTATGAACAAGACCTCCAGTTTTTGGAAACTGAAGAGATCCAGTCAAAGTGCCCTTCGGTTCTTTTGTTCATTCCTTCTGGACAATGTCAAATATTTATCAGTCTTTTTAAAGAAAGGCATATGATATCTGAGAAGTGTTGAGTACCCAGAAGTCACAGAAATGAGCATTATCTTAGTGCTCTTTAAGTCTCCCAACCAGTGAATCCTGGAGCACCAGAAGTTTCTGGGCCTCCAGGAGCTGAATGAAGTCAGGAAGCCTGCCAGGCATAGCCTCCGCCCTAGGAAAGTTCTTCAATTCCTTGCTGCCAATGCAGATGTTTGTCATAGTGTCTTTCCCCAGAAGCTGTTGGCTTTCTAAGGCTGGCATAGTTAGGCAAGCACAGGAAACCCAGAAATCTAGACTGGCAATAAAATAATCTGGCAAGCAGTCAGGGTGCCTGCTGTGCTCATCAGTGCATGTCAGTTCTGGGCAAACCAAGAATGGCCTCTTTGGACTGGCAACCTGGGAACAAGGCTCTCAATCACTTCTTGGAAGCTGAACACCAGTCTAAGACACTGTACGAGTAGTAGGACCGGAGGTGGCTAAGCTGGTTTGTGGTGTCATAACAGAATTCTCGATGACTAGAACAGTAGGCATTAGCTCTCACACAGTTTTAGAGAGGGCAGGTCTAAGATGCAAAATGGCTGATTTATCTGAGGACTTTCCTTATGAATTACCGATGGCCAACTTTTAGCAGATTTTTCCCTAGATGGGGAGAAAGGTTTCTCTTTTGTAAAAGTACAAGTTTTATAATGAGGACACTCCATTTATGCTCTTCTGTAAACTGAAATACCTCCCAGGAGCTTCATCCTCAAAAACCATCACAGTGGGAGTTGAAGTATATGAACATTGCCAGGGGTGAAATCCGTCAATAGATGAAGGTTCTATGGTGATATGCAAGATATTCGTCAGTATTGCTATAGGATAGGGTCATTTCAGGTTCCCTATCCTCAGCTGCTAAAGGAACTAACTGGG
>NC_022016.1:6242179-6250639 GCF_000317375.1 Microtus ochrogaster
GGGAGGAGGGGGAGGGAAATGGGAGGCTGGGAGGAGGCGGAAACTTGTTTTTTTTCTTCCTTTTCTCAATAAAAAAAATAAAATAAAATAAAAAGAAATCCTTCAATAGTAAAAGACAAGAATTTGCTTCTCTCTGGAGTCTTGTCAGTTTGATTGATTACATTTAAGAGGATTGACGTCGATTTAGGAAACACGCAGAAGAGAAATCAAAATGGCAAAAATTCAATGTGTCAATCCAAACATTTAGAATTTTTATTATAACTTTAGGATATAATGAGGCATTGTTATAGTGTCAACTACACATAGTTTAAAAATCCCTGCAAATGCTAATGTTCTCATGTAGTAATTAGCACATGGAAGTCTAGCCGTAGTGATCCAGCCTCTTGAACATAGTTAAATGTGGGGAGAACGGTTTGTATAGTCTGCACTCGAACTAAAAGACATATAGCACTACTATGCAAAAGTGACTTTTTATGGTCAAATAAACCCCCCAATGCACCATCATACCGAGGACCCTTGAACATTTATTTGACTTGGAGACCCTTTTGAAAAATTAGTGTATCTTCAAGTATTTTTAATATTTTGCCTTTTAACCTTTGTTAGGGATACATGATGGATTCACCATCACCATAACAGTCTATGGGTGTTTTAGGTTTTGACAATATGCTTATTTTTACCAGGTAATTTTATTCTTCCCTGTGTTTTCATGCTACTAATTAACATCTAAGTCCAGCTACCTGAAGGCAGCATCACTTTCAGGGACGTTTAGTGGTGAGGGCTTCGCTCAGCTTGGTCTCAGAAAGTCTTTGTCACCGTTTCACAATTGTAAGGCAGGATTGCTGAGCACAGAGTACTTGGTTGGGATTCTTTTCTTTAAAGAAATTGAATACTTATTCTATAATGTGTACAAATATAAAAAATCAAAGAATGCCTCAAAATGTAAACAATTATTACTTATAACCTAAAAATAAAAAGGGACTCATTTGATTAGTTCAGTAAAGTTCATAGAAAATTCTGATTGTAAGACAATTAACAATTTGTAGCCTACAATTATAATAAAATATTGAATATTTGTACTGACTGGTTACATTAAATGATTAGCATTCTGATTTATTCTGTTTGGATTTTCCTAATTTGTGATCATATTTTTGAAGTATTAGTCTTGACATATGATTTCTGGAAGTTTAGAGTTACAGGCTTAGGTAAAACCACAGTCAATTCTCAGTAGTTGCTTATTAAAAGAGAAGATGAATTAATGAATTAATAAATAGCAAGGCATATTTTCTTTGGGGATAAAAATTTGCATATGTATTTTTTTTATATTTAGTTATCCTCCCTTTTCCCCGTTCTGAAGCAGGGGCTCTTCCTAGAAGCTTCTAGACACACCTTGACACATGAGCTAGGCTCTAGCAAACTCTGCTTATTTTAAAACTGCTCTTCATGTTTCATTCTTTATTCCAGGGTGAAAAGACATTGGAGACCCAGGTTCTGCACTCATGGTGATAAGAATGGTGGAAGACAGTGAGCCAAAGATGAGACACTCTTCTCATCTCCTCTGCATCATGCTGCTAACACCCTCTGAAAAGATGCTGTGAATGTAAAATGTCCCCCATAGGCTTGTATGTTTGAACTTGATCCCAGTTAATAGAACTATTTGGGAAGAATGCAAAACCTTTAGGAGGTGGAGTCTCACTAGAGAAAGTGATTCGTGGAGTGTGGGCCTTTAGGTTTCAGGTGGGTCTGCTTCCTGCTCATTCTCTGTTTCCTAAATATAGATACAGCAATCCAGCCTCCTGCTCCTTCACCATTCCTTTTCTTCTGGCTGCCATGTCTTCTCCACCATAACGACTTCTGAACTATCTGAACTACAAGCCAAAATAACATAACATCTTTCTCTATTTGGTTACTTTTACCAGGGTTGTATTTCAATAATGGAAAGGAAATGAAGAAGTAAGACAAGCCAACAATCACACTTGGTGTTGGGGTGGGGATTTACCTTCGATGAGAGGCTGTGTGTGAATGGCTAATACTATGAAAGCATGAAATAAAATGAAGAACAATTCAGCTTAACAGACACTTCACTTCAAGCTTTGGGACATTTTAAGTTTTCTTCTCAGAATCATTTCTTCTTCACCAAGCCTCATTCTCTAGGCCAGTACAGTATTTAAATATCATCTGTAGTGACTGTATAATAATGCATATGAAGTTCAGTATTCTCTTGATCACTTTCTTTGTAACTCTCTGTGAAGAACTTCTGTCTGGCCCTTTTTACTTAAAATAGAAAGCAATAAATGAGTTCTCTTCTTCTGTCTTCATACTTAGTAGATTTTCAATAAATGAGTTCTCTTCTTCTGTCTTCATACTTAGTAGATTTTCATCTTCCCACTGCCTGTTGTTGATGGAAGAGTGATGGCTCCAAACATCACCACAGCATCACAACTTTATTATTTTTTGCTTTCAACATTTTATATTATGAATCTAAGTATTTAATTCTCATTCTACTTTCTATGTCATTCTTCCATGAAACTTCTTCTAAGTAAATATCTGAAGTCAAAAGAGCATGCTTTACTTAATCTGAAGTTCAGAAAGCAGGAACTCAGTAGGAAAACAAAAAGGGGAAAGCACTCTCACTGGGTGGGATGCTTCCAATTAAATCCTGCTGCCATTCCAAAGACACTAAAGAAAGGAATGTTTCCGTGAAGGAAATATTAATACTTGGCCTCAACAGAGTACTCTGGTAGGTGCTTGAGAATGGGAATAACAATGTCCCATCTCTGAACTAACAGATCAGCAGAGCCAACATTCAGAAATTTACACATTCACTTATTCCTTTGCTTGCTCACTTGGCAAAAGAGATGCAACTCATTACCTGTGATTATTCTGTAGACAAAAAGGTAATATAAGTTATCATCACAACCTTTAGATGGAGCAGCCATTTTAAGAAAATGCATAGTACATTTTTAAGAAAATGTGAGAAGTTGATCTCTTTCTAGATATTTTTTTCAGGCATTTATTTGCTCCCTTTCTTTTGTTATTGCTGTTGCTTTGCATCAAAATATTTATGGGATTTGAGGTACAGGCCTAGAATTTCCTTTAGTCAAGACGAGCAACTGTGGTAGTTCGAATGTAATTGACCCCATAATCTCATAGGGAGTAGCATTATTAGTAGGCATTGTTTTGTTTGAGTAGGTATAGCCTTGTTGGAGGAACTGTATCACTGTGGGGGTGAGCTTTGAGGTTTCCTATGCTCAGGATACTGCTTGGTGTTTCAGTCTACTTCCTGTTGCTTGCAAAATAAAGGACTGTCAGCTACTCCTCCACCACCAAGTCTGTCTGAAGTCCCCCATCCTCCCCTTCATGATGATAATGGACTGAACCTCTAAACTGTGAGCCACCCCAGTTAAATGTTATCTTAGAAGAGTTGCTGTGGTCATGGTGTGTTTTCACAGTAATAGAAACCCTATCTAGGACAGGAATGGAGAACATGAATCTTCTCTGGTTTCCTAGAAGTTTATCCTTACAACTTGATTATGGAGCAAGGCATAATATCAAGTACCTATAATCACAATATTTTGGTACAAGTAACAGGATAATCATCATTAAGTTTCTAGCCCTGTCTTTTCTACATAGAGAATGCAAGACCAGCCAAGAATACAGCATGATACTCTGTTAAGGAAAAAATATCATCAAATACTTACCAAATCTACTCCAGTGGAAAACTATAGACTGGAGATCCCCAGATGTAGGTATTTTTTAATTGATGCAGTAAAAAAAAATCTGACATGCTTTTTAAGACTTAAAATTCCTGTATTTACTCATCTTTTATTTGAGAATCCTCAGACACTGAGTATTTCTTTTTCATTTATTTCACATTATCCAAGAATTCTGATACAAGCATGGTTTGGGGAATTTTCATGCAGGAAATAAAGAGATCATCACAGCTAAGAGATTGGCTTTGAAAGACATGAATGGAGGAGGATTTATGATAAAGAAAATATAGGTAAAGAAGTAATTGAACTAATGAGCCAAAGGACCAACCAGGGGAAGAAGAGGAAATCTGAAAGACTGAACTGGTAGGAAAACTTGGATAAATATTTTCAATTGTTGCAGCCTCTTTAAACTTCAGCTTGTTATTTAAAAGGTGTTTGGAGTCCTGAGATCAGAATAGGAAGGAAGAAAAGCTGACGTGGAGCATAGTTTTTGAATTAAGAACACTTATGTAGTCAAATTCCATCCTCTGAGCCTTTTTTCTCCCTTGTTGAGATGAACTATTACCCAGGTACAAGCTCTTCTAGCATGGACAGTGCTGATGTTCTTATCCACCTGGCACCAGCCAAGCCCATTAAAAAGTGTTCCTTAGGAGCTGAAGTAGGAAGGACACAGTGTGTCAAGACTCAAGGAAAGCATTGTGAATGAACAATAAGTACAAGGCATTATTCCCCAAAAGGCAACCAATCCTAGAAATCCATGCTGAAATGACTTCGCTTGAGAAGTGGTTCTCAATCTGTGGATCAGACTCCCTTTGTCACAGAGGTTATATATCAGATATCCTACATATCAGATATTTACATTGCAATTCATAACTGAAATAAAATTACAGTCATGAAGTAGTAATGAAATGATTTTATGACTGGGGGTCACTGCATGATGAGGAACTGTATTAAAGTATTTCAGTACTGAGAAGGTTGAGAACCACTACTCTGGAGCATCTCTGGCAGTGCCTCGGGATAGAACATTTTTACCTCCAAACTTCTGCAGGGGCAGAGGGAGAGCCAGACTATGTGATTCCAAGTACCTAAAGACCATTCCAGCACGTTAATGGAATTTGCAGTTTGAGAAGAAATTTTTTGTATTAAGTATTTCCAGAGAGCATAGTCCTTTGTTTCCACTCACACAGATGCTCTCGGGTCAGCTGAATATGGAAAAGATGCTCAACCAAGGCTTCCAAACCCTGTGGCACTGAGGCCCCAGAGAAGAGCCCATCAAAGCGTCTACAAAGTTACCCACTACATCTGCCAATGAGACATTTGAGCAAAATGAAGCAGGTCT
This sequence comes from Microtus ochrogaster, assembly GCF_000317375.1. Taxonomy (NCBI): domain Eukaryota; kingdom Metazoa; phylum Chordata; class Mammalia; order Rodentia; family Cricetidae; genus Microtus; species Microtus ochrogaster. The sequence goes on from NC_022016.1 coordinate 6,247,229, forward strand.
GCCAGAGAAGACTCACTACAGAAAAGTGAACAAACACTGTGCTTATGACCACTGGCATGATCTTTGGATGTCTGAGCTGGCTCAGCTAAAGTTCTCTGCCAGTGACAGACCCTTCCACCTGGCTTCTGTAAAGTGTTAGGGCAGCAGCTGCTGCTGACAATGAGCTTTTAATTGCTGTCAGCAAACACCACTGGATCGGTCGCAGTGTTCAGTCTAAAGGCTCCCTCACCCTGTGCAACCTTAGGCAGCGATATTTCCTTCCGTGAGCTGTAATTTTCTCATCATTAAATGATGGGAGTTGACCTAACACTAATGCTTTGGGAATTTTGAAAAATAAGCTAGTTTTAAGTGGCTGCAGACTTCCTCAAGGCACACTGTATGTCTATGTCTATGCAAGTATGGGGGTGCTCACATATATCTGCATAATAACTTTACAAAGAACTTAACTAAGACTCAGAGGTGAGTATTTTCTGGATTAAGTTGTGTAAATGTTGGGCATATTGTAAGGTATGGGAGACAGGATCAATTCTTCTCTTAAAAATCACTCAGTTGGGGGAGATACAGACTGAAAAATAAAGAGCATTGTGGTGGGAACAGCCAAAGCATCAACACAATTCCACGGAGAGAACAGGTATGGCAGAATTGGGGTAGAGACTCCTTTAGCCACTGGAGAGGTAGAGAACGGAGGAGATGTGGTCAGTATGAAAAATTTGCCTTATTAAGTATTATGGGTTTTCTAGAACATAGTGAAGAGGTGTGAAGGCCAAAGGCAAGCGTAAGGCATGGTACTGAAGTAAACATGCAGAGCACACAGGACAGGGAGTGAGTATTCACCCAATCAATGCAGCACCATCAGGCATGAAAGAGATGCAAGCAGAACTGGCCGCTGAGGCCTTAGACAAGTATCTTCTGCAAACTCACCTTTGCCTCATTAATACATCCTTCTTTCCATTGCATTTTATTTAGAGTCTCATTATAAAATTGTTATTCAGCTATGTAAAAACCTTCAAAAAATAAAATAATAAGCAACCATACAGCCACTATCCAACTTAAAAATCAAGCATCAAAGGCAGAAGTTTTGTCCTGACCATATAGTCTGTGAAAGAATCATAGCTATTACATTCTCAGGAAAGAGGCATGAAATTAGATAGTTATTTATTAATTTATGTTGCAAAATACAACTGTCACATGGACTGGGATATTACTGTTTCTGAGCTCTGGACATTCCTTCCCAGTACCAAGATTCAGGGTGTACCACATCTTAGTGAAATGCCAATTTGTCAGCTAATAGCGAGAAATTCCGGGCAGTCTGAACAACTTATTCCTTCCAGGGGTTAGTTTCTCCATGAAATGTCAAATTGTAGTCAGATGTTTCCTTGGGAAATCTGGCCTCAAATGAATCAAAATTTAACAGCACAAACTTAACGTGATCCATCTAACCATTCCTTCCTTCTTTCTCCTTTGCCAGATAAAATGTAGAACACCTAGTTTACTAGACTTTCAGATAACATTTAAAAATTAGTATACACATGACTTTCTCTGCAGAATCTTTGCAAACACATAAACAGGGACAGGGCATCCCCAGCATCCCTGGTTAGTAACATGATTTTAGTATGGTTTTCTAGAGACTTAAGCCCAAACATGATGCTATTAGGACCCTGATCTCCAACAGCAGAGTAGATAGTAGGAAACAAGTCTTTGTCGGTATTTTTTATCTAATGAATCATTTACCCGTAACGAACGGGAGAGTTCTCCTCAATTCCAGTGGCCTCCCCTGCAGCATCTCTGAAAAGGATACAGCTCTAGAGACCTGAACACAAACAGAAGACAGAGAAGTTTAAAGTTATATATGTGTGCTTGGGCACAAAAAAATTTTTTTTCCACATTAGGGAAGAAAGAAAATAAACACTACTATATATTTATCCTCAAGACAACAAAAAACAAAAAAAGTATGAGATAGGAGTTTCTTAATCACACTTTTTGGGGTTTTTTGCTACTAATTTATAAGTTCATTCATTGCACACAAAGGATTTTCATTATATCCAAAATAGTGATAAAAATAGTTCCTCCATGTCTACTTACCACTGTACTGTGAATATTATCTGTATCTGGAAGTTTAATCCAATAAGGAGAGTATGGGAAATAAGGGACCATAACTAACTCCACGAAAGGAAAAGCAAAGGGAAATACCCTATCCTCAACAACAACAACAACAAAAAAAGACTAATAAAACCGGCAAAATGAAGTGCTGATATCTTTTGATATAATACTCTCTCCAAATCTGCAACTTCATTCTAACCTTGAGACAAACTTTGGGCAAACCCAAAGGAAAGGGCATTCTTCAAATGCCTGTCCTCAGGTCCTCTGGACAGTGTGTGAGTATGAAATTAAAGCAAAGACAGTGCCACAGAACAGGTGCAACTCAGCAGACATGAAAATGAATAGAAATGAACTCCCAACAGAAAAACACAAGTGAAAACCAGTCAAATCTGAACAAAACCTGGCGTTTAGTCAATAACAACAACCTGATACTAGTTTATTGTTGTGATAAATATTCTACCATAAAGTAACTTTTTAGCACTAAGAAATTCCAGTTGAACTAGACATGCTGGCATACACCCTTAATTCCAGCAATTGAGAGACAGAGGCAGGCAAAACTCAGAATTTAACACCATCTTGGTTTACATGGTGAATCTGAGACTAGACAGGGATACACAGTGAGATCTTGTCTCACAAACAAACAAAGCAAAAGACATGAAGTAAGAAATTTAGGAAACTACCTATTGTTTTTCATCTGCTCCTTAAGTCTAAAGTGATTATAAACTTAAAAAGCAGAGTGTTGCCCACTGCATGGCCAGCTGACCTCCACGCATTTCCCTCTGACTCTAATCTTGTTATATCCTGAGATCAGAATGCTTAAAGACAGAACCTCTTCTTTAGTAGACTGGTGTCCTGGATGGCTGTCAGAGTGACGACAAGAAAATTTCCAAATTCTTTGTGATATAACTTCCATGTTAAATGGCACCTTTATCAATTGCCATGGCGAGAAGCACTAGGCCTTTGTAGTGAGGTAAGGGGTAAGGGACAATATGTCAGAGCTCCAGAAAAAAAAAAGACCTGACTGCCCAGCTCCTTTCCTAGACTTGCCTTCTTTTCTTTTACCCATTGTCAATGACTTCCTCTCCTGAGACAGACTTAGAAGGTGATCTGTGTGCCTAGACTCCAGTTCTCCAGTCTCTGCTTAACAATCATAAGCTATGCTTGGCTTTCAGGGCCAGGTCTCAAAGAAACCTGGGACAAATGGCTGAGGTGCCTTTTAACATATCAAAGTGGACACTGACTGTCAGGCTCTTTTTTTTTCTTTTCTTTTCTTTTTCTTTTCTTTTTTTTTTTTTTTTTTTTTTTTTTTTT
>NC_022016.1:6250739-6259138 GCF_000317375.1 Microtus ochrogaster
TTGTAGACCAGGCTGGTCTCGAACTCACAGAGATCCGCCTGCCTCTGCCTCCCGAGTGCTGGGATTAAAGGCCAGGCTCTTTTTTTTTTAGATTTTATTTTTTAGTAAAAGAAAACAATCTTTTTTCATTTTAAATATCAATCCCAGTTTCCACTCCCTTTCCCTCTCATTTCTCCCACCTTCCCCTTCCCCTGACTTATGCGCCCCCCGCAACTACTTCTCAGGGGTAGTAAGGGACATTGCATGGGGAAGGTCCAAGGCCCTCCCCAGTATAACTAGACTGAGCAAGGTATCTATCTGAAGAGAACCACTTCCCAAAAAGCTAGTACAAGCAGTAGGGATAAATCCTGGTGCAGCTGCCAGTGGCTCTGTGGTCTGCCCCAGCCCTACAATGTTACCACATTCAGAGGGTCTGGTTTGGTTTCATGCTGGTTCCTTTTCTGTTGGGACTGAGTTGGTGATCTCTCATTAGCTCAGGTGAACTGTTTCAGTGGGTGTCCCCATCATGGTCTTGACTTCCTTGCTCATATTCTGACTCCTCCCACTCTTCAGCTGGACTTTGGGAGTTTAGCCCCGGGCTCTGCTGAGGGTCTCTGTTACTGGTTGAAGGTTCTATGGTGACATTTAAAACAGTCACCAATCTGCCTATAGTGCAAGTCCAGTTCAGGCCCCCTCTCCTCTGTTGCTTAGGGTCTTAGCTGGCATCATCCTTGTGGGTTTCTGAGAACTTCTCTAGTATCAGGTTTCTTGCTAGCCCCAAAATGACTCCCTCAATCAAAATGTCCTTTTCCTTGCTCTCATCTCTGTAATTCCTAATGGGATATCTCAGCATCTTAATACCTATTACAGAGTCATCCCGCTGGAGTACCCCACCCACCCCTATCCTAAATCTTCCCAGACCCTGAACTTTACTTCTCTTCCCCCAGGTCATCTTTTCCTACATAAACAGCCATTATGGCTTTGAATGCTCTTGGTTTTCCTGGCTCCTGATTCCTTTTTCAAGCACTTCCTCTTGCCTCTCTTTATCTTTCAGTCACTGTCCCCTCTCCTCTCATGGCCCCATTCTGGCCATGTTCAGTCTGGAACCTTATAGATGCCTATGGCTGTTTTCTCCCTCACATCTACAATAAAACCTTCTCTTCAGTCATACCCAGAAGCAGTTATATCTTAATTTTTCATTCAGAAATTCTTCTTTGAATCACACAGCACTAATAAAAGAACTTTTTCTGGTGAACTTTTTTTTTTTTTACTAGAGGGGTTTATTCTCTATTTCTGTCCCCCCGAATTTGTAGAGAACCAAGACCATGTAGTCTGTTGTCTAAGCAAGAGAGTAAGCAATAAGAGGTGGGTATATGATATGATTGACAACCCAAAGATGTCCCTCTGACATGAAAAGAAAGACTTCTTCCAGCAACTCAAGATCAAGGTCTATAAACAAAAGTCACCCACTGGTCAAGGCTTAACCCAATGACTAAGTGTCCCAACCACACACACCAGATGTGTGTATGTCCCAAATTCTGACAGATTTCCAATCCTCTAATTCCCGTGGAGAACAAAATCTGTTTTTCAAGTCTCAGAAGCTCTCTTCTTGAGCCCCTTGTTTAGTTGACTTATAAATGTTTGGGTTTTCATTTGCATCAAATAAATTGTTTCCAACAGTGAGCTGATGATTCAGTCTGGGTGGGAAGCCTTGCTGTCTTAAGCCATGTTCTTGCTAATTTGTAATTCTGTGCTTATTGCCTTAGCAATCCCTTTCTTTATATAACGCTTAACAGGAGTTTCATCTTTAGTTCCTAAAAGATTGAGTTGAAGTAAAACATACGTCTTGCTCTTTAATGTAAAATGGCATTGATGAGTAACTATAGACAGAGACCACGGAAATTGTGTGCACAGCAATCAGTCTGGATGGTAGTGGTTGGAAGGGAGATGCACACTTTGCTTTCCTCAAGGACAAGAATTGTGTTTTCAAGGAGTATGCGGGTTATTGTATATTTTAGTGCAAAATTCAGGGACTACTAAACAGAAGATGATAGATTCATGACAAACAAGAATAAAACATTTTAAAATAAAATTAAATAGCAGAACATAGAGCAGAGAACAATATTTTTTCTTCTAGTCCTCCTAACCTTATTCTGTGAGGTTTGTGTGACTCTTCAATCTTACCACTGAGGGTACCAAGTATCAAAACACCAAGTCAATATCAGAAAGAGATGTAGGTGGAACATCCCCTAAATACTGGGGTGAAGGTAGATAGAAGGAGCCTGGATGACAAAGCAAATAGTGGGTCATACCTTAAGCATAGCTTTGTCTGCTTAGTCTATTTTTGTCTTGCCACCATTTGTATAGGGCAGTAGGTTCTCAGCCCATGGGTCATGATCCCTTGAGGGATTGAATGACCCTTTTACAGGGGTGGCCTAAAACCATCAGAAAACACAGATATTTACATTACTGTTGATAATGGTGACAAAATTACAGTTATCAAGTAGCAATGAAAATAATTTTGTGGTTGGGAATCACCATAACATGAGGCACTGTGGTAAGGAGAAGCAGCATTAGCAAGGTTGAGAATAACTGGTGTAGTGTGAAAGCAAGAGAAAAACCAAGCTCCAATTAGGCTGGATCTAACCATACCTAAGCTAAACTATATATCTTCAATGACCTTTTATTCTATAAACTGAATGTTATCATTTTAATTTTGTGAGTTCTTTTTCCATTTTAATCTTCTTTTTTTCAGTTGGTTATATTTATGTATTTATGAATACTTATACATACATGTATATGTAACTCTAGTAATCAAAGAAAAAGAGGCTATCAGTTTGAGAGTGGGGAAACATGGAAGTAGTTGGGGGGAGGGGACTTAGGCAGGACAGAGGGACAGAAATGTAAGGGGGAAATTGATGTAATCTTCTTAATTAGAGGGAATTAGATGTAGCATTCTCTAAATATCTGTGAAGACTTACAGACTTATTTTGTCATGTGGATTGTTTTAAAGTGAAGAAAACTGAGAAACAGCAGATAAAAGAAAAACTAGAACATTGCCCTTAGTAGACTAAAGCAAGAATACTAGTGTGTTTAGTCACCCTCTCTGCACCAAGAACCACAGCAGTCACTTGAGAAAGTTCCCACTGGTATCAGCATACAGCACAGAAAACGGCTGAAGACTGCCTTAGAACTTTACTTCTAGCTATAAAAGCTTAACTGCCCCATTATCTTACGCCATTCCCCGCTTGGTCACCAACAAGACTTGCAGCTCTTCTCTTGTGCTCATCTCTGTCTATATTTGTTTGTTCTTTGTCATTGTTAGGTGATGACTAAGATTAACCACCCTTTGTGGTTTTACATGATTCAGTAATCTCATTTATGAATGCAATGCATGTGTTAATAAATTTGACTTTTTCCAGTCTACTTTTCAGGAGCCCACTCAATGAGCCTACTGTGCAAAGAAATGAAAGTTGCTTTTGTGACCTGGAGTGGAAATAGTTCCAACAAATGCTGTGTTCCAAACTGACTCTGCTGAGTAACACTATTTAAGTTCCCCTTTAGTCTTCTTAGGGACATTTTGAAGTAATATAGATCTGATCACATGTGATGAACTTAAAGACAGAAAAGTTAAATAGTTACCAAGTGTTACAAAGTAGCTAAGGAACAAAGCTGGGCTCCTGCACCCTGAAATTTGCACCCTCTCTCCCCTGCCTTTTTAACTGTCCCTGTTATGTCTGTTGTGTGTGGTATTTTAATGGGCTTAAACCATCACCTGCATCTGAAGATGTCTCACGCCTCTCTATTCTTGTGTCCATATAATACCAAGATCAAACTCACAACAAGCCATTGCTTTGTCTATCCTGCCCTCTGTCCTCTGCTCTGCTCTGCATCCAGAAACTAGTAGCTTTACTCATAATGTTTTTTGTTATTCTACTCATTTATTTTGTTTTACTATGAGGGATTTAAGGACAAGAATTTGGTTTATTTTTTCATGCTGAAAAAAAATGCCTATTGCTTAACAATATCTGACATGTGACTCCTCTGTATTTCTACTTGTGATTCCATCTCCAATATCCCTGTAGACTAAAATGGACCTAACACTTATGCCTAGATAATTCTTTGATCTATAACTTTGATTTTAATGTCCATCAATTTTTATAGCAATTATCATATCCAATATACAAATTTATTTCATGAAAATTGAATTATTCATTTTTCAGCCTGTTTTGAAGGTGGTGCTGCAAGAGATTACTAGATACTAAATTTATAAAGTAAAGTTATTTATCCAGATTTTGAAGCCTTGGAAGTTTGAGATCAGTTTTTGGTGAGAATCCTGAAGAATATTGTATAACTCTATGAGAGAATTCTGAAGGGTGAGAGAGCATGCATAAAAGCCAGCAAGAGACAGCTGAACTGACTTCTGAAACAAACTCACCTTTCAAAGCAAACGCAAGCACAGGTTCTGTCGCCAGTCACATTGAAATACACATTTACAGGTGACACAAACCAAAGCACAGGTTCTGGTCACCAGTCACACTGAAATACACATTTAGAGGTGACACAACCCACTTCTGTCTTCACATTCCAACTAGAAACCTGGATTGGAATCGCCCTTTGTTATTGGACAGAAACAGTAGCCTTTGTGAAACTCTTCCATCCCCCCCTTCTTCTTTATACCCTTATCATATTATTTTACACTGATTTTTTGAGCACATAAATTCTCTAGCATGAGAATCTGAAGTCCTTCAGATGCAGAAGACATACTTTTATAAGCACTTAATCTCCAAGTCTGGCATTGGCCAGATCAACTTTGCTATTTATTGCTGACACATTTTTCATGACAAAACACTATAACCATCTAATGAACAATATCAATCCATAACTTTTTGAAAAGGATTTATCTATCTTATCTTATTTGTAAGAGTGTTTTGTCTGAACGTATGTATTACACACCATGCTTACAACAGAAGAAGATATCAAGACCACTGGGAGATGTCACGCAGGTGCTAGAAACCCAGCCCTGGTCCTCTGCCAGAGCAAGCACTCTTGAAAGCCTCACCAGTTGGTTCCTCATTTCCCACCCTAACCTATTCTCCAACAGATCTTAATAATACTGTGAATGCCCATCTCTCCGCACAGATGCATTCAGTATTGGATCTTCATCATATAAGCTTTGAGAAACACTTTAAACCACAGCACCTATCTTCTCCCAGAACATGCTCCCAACTTTCTTCACATAGTTTTGATTTGAGAACCAGTTAAGGGAAACCCCACATATCAGGAGCCCAAATCATTCTGGGTTTAATATCTTCATCCAACTGCTTTTAATCAGTTAATCTTGTTGCATTTCACTGCAACCCCTCAAAATAGTGTGTCCCTAATAAAATCTAGTCAGTGCCACTCTTACTGTTCAGCTTCCTGTTTAGAACCTCTGCTTCTGCTTTTGCCTCATGTTAGCTCTCAGATATGGTAAACTAGAGAATCCCACTCACTTCAGTTTCTACTCAGGAAAAGAATCTTGTAGCTTCTCTTCTGAGTTGAGTTAATACCAAAGCCCTGGACAGACACAAAGTCGGGAGTCTCTGGCAGTACACTTCCTCTCAAGACCCTGAGTTTCCTTGATGACGGTCACCCCAGATGTTCCTTCATCTCTAGACTTTTGTCTCACTTTTGCCTACGATGTCCTTCTCTTAAATAGATTCTTTCCTCTCCTCCTTCCTTGTCCAGACGTTACCTACTTAAGGAGGCTTTCTCTAAATATGTTTAAATAGCATATCCTATCTAAAATGACCACTTGTATTGTCAAGGAAGAATCCTTTGTCTTAAAAAAAAAGTAAGATTTTTTTTCCTGCTTGGTTTCCAGTACCTATGAGTGTTCAAGAAATATTTGTCAATTAAAAACTCTACCTGAGTGACAAAACTTTGAAGAATATGTATACTATACATGATATCAGTGATGACTTTCATGGTCCTAAAAATGTTTCAAATCCTTCAGATCAAGAAGATTTTCCAAAATTTCACCCTTGACCACATCTAAATTCGTTTGCACAGCTGCCCCATTACTGCTACCTCACAGTCACAGCTACAACCACATGCTATATTTCACTCACAGTGAAAGAATGGGCAAATGTGAGCACATCTGGTACTGCCCAGCTGGAGACCTTGGTGTCCATAGCACAGAGGCCCTTTTTCTTGTCATTCTCAAAGTCCACAAGGACTGTCCTCTCATGACAGCTTTGATTTCTTCCAATATGGAAATGATCTCGTGCTTTGAGAAATTGCCATAATATTTTACTGTGATTTTTTGAATCTGGAAAGTCTTCCTGAGACCCTGGTGTCCCTGGGGTTAGAAAACAGACTTTCACGGCATGGCTCTTTCCAAGGCTAGGAGCGGCAAATTCTGTCTGCTTCACATTACCAATAGTTTTTCATACTGTATCTAAATTAGAATCTCCCAACTTTCCCATTTCAAACCCTTAGGAGTGTTTTTGTTTTTTTTAAATAATATTTCTACTCTTCTAAGTGACAAAAGGAAAGGAAGAGGTAAGTAACAAAATTGCTAGCTTACATATATATCCCTCAGCTGATGGTTGAAAAGCTGAGTGACCAAATTATTAGTTCACTTTCATGTAGATTGTATTCTAGACAAGAATCCTATCCATACCCATGGTTTTATTTAGAATAACTAAAACAATAAACATGAGAAATTTTTATGTCGACCAAGTTCCACGAATAGAAGTCAGGCAAGATGCAAATGATATTAACTGAGTTGATCAGAAAGAGCCTTGAGAAGTGATTATTCTGTACTCATGGAATGGATTCTCCTTGTCCCTGGCCTCCTTTCTCCCCTCCGTGCCTTTGATCTGTGATCACCCTTAGTTTGGCACACTGATGACTCTGTCTCAGATCGCAAAGAGATGAGGAAGTACACGTGAGGGCTAAACACATGGAGGTAATGGAGACAGTGATGCTCTCCAGCGTACTGGGGTAAGGAAATGACTTTCCCTGGTAATGACTGTGCTAGTCTCTGGTATTGCATCAATCGAGGAGAGGTGGCAGCAAAGAAAGATATCAAGAAGACAAAGAGTATTAAGAAAGATGTAGCTTCCACTCTGAAAATCCAATCAGCCGAACAATCACCACCCTTTCCTATTATATACCTAACTTTTCTGCATATCACATCATTTCTGAGGAGTCAGAAGAATACTGAAATAGCTGAATGTGATCCCAGGGAATGGTTCTTGGAACTGTGCCTTCACCAATTTCTCCAGATTTTGGGTTCCATATCAGTATTTGAGATTCATGCTTATAGCTGGGACATCCTAACACATGGGTCTGAAACTTTCTCCCAGCTCACATTTCAAACCCTTGCTTTCAAGAAGTTGGTGATGTGTTGACACGTCTCTGTGGGATATCTGTTTACAATTTATTCTTAGAAATGCATGAAAACCATTCTGTTATACTGAAGACACAAGCACCAGGCTTAATTCACAGAATTTTCCTCTGATCATGGTTTTAAGTTTTTCAATATGGAGTTCCCTTGTGTTTTAATGAAATTTTCATAACACCAAGCATCCATAAGTCAATGGTTTCTTAAAATCATTCCATTTCTGCGACATGTTTCCCATATATTTGTGTTTGAGAATATAAAGTCAAACCATTTCTATAAAGTTATATATTGATTCGGGAACAAAAGCTAAATAATTATTTGTGGATACTAGATATCAGAAAAATATTTTCCCTACTGTCCTTATCCTATAGAGAATTAGATATCCTATTTTATTTATCCTATAAAGAATTAGATATTCTAATCCATAAGTAGTAAGCCTTATGTTCCAAAGCTATCCATTCATCCTGGAGTAATTTTCCTTCCATGCTCAGATAATTTAATCCAAGCTCTGATATTGACTACACATGATGATTACCCAGTCTCTTTTGTATATCTGAAAACTCAGCAGGATTAAAGAACACCACAGGTCCAAGTTTCAAACCAAGAACCTCTAGTATATGGTTCTATAGCTAACAATTTGATTGGGGTCCTCATCTAATTCTATGTCAGTGTTCTTGGCTCATTTTTAACTACCTAATGTCCAACTAATTTTTCTTCAGCCCACTCTGCTGGTCGGCTTTCTCATCACCTCCTGAGAAACAGCCCATGCATCTCCTTAACTGTTAGTGAACTGAGATGTGCATTTATTCAGCCCTTCAATCTATAATATTTTACTAAGGTTTGCACATTTTAAGAGGATAAGAACACATGAAAAGAAATCATGGAGCTAATTCAAAATCTCTACATGTTTGAGAATATAAAGTCAAACAATCTATATAAAGTTATATAGGAATAAAAGCTAGTTCAATTAACTATGAATATTAGATATCATAGTCTTTCTCTTTCAAGATACATTGAAGTTATACTC
>NC_022016.1:6260473-6264900 GCF_000317375.1 Microtus ochrogaster
AATAATCATAATAATTAAGAAGTGACCAATTTCATATTGTTCCCCAGTTTCTAATGAAGGGGATTTTATCGGCATGCGGAAGCCATATGCATTTTCCTCCTTCCCTGACTCTCTTACTTCCTTTCTTACTCCCCAGCTCCTTTCCTCCCTTTCTGTCTCTCATGCTAGGGCCAAAACCAGAGACACTTGCATACTAGGCTCACAATCTATCTATGAGCAACACCACCTCCTTGTATCCATTTTAAGGATGGCTTTAGGAAAGTATAAGATGTGAGAAAAACTCTACAGCCATTATCAGCACAGGGTGGACTTTGTAAACCTAAAAAAACACAGAATTCTAAAACTGTTTACATTCTGAGGTGAGATGAGCTTACGATAAGACAAAGGCAGACTATAGTCTGAGGAGACACCCAGACAAAAAGCTATGCTCTTTTGGCAGTCACAGTAAATGCAAGGATCACCAGAAGGTAGCCCTCAGAGTCCTGGGGTCTCAGAGGAGCAATGCTGTATCTTATTAAGCAACTAATGCATTTGAGAAGCCCAGCTTGGAAGCTGAACTGTGATTAAAACTCTTGGAAACTCAGGAATTCCTCTCCAATTAAACAACCTTACCACCACTAAAATGCATCCCCTACCTCCTAAAATTGCCAGAAAGATCTTGTATTTGAAGTAACTATTACAAAAATGACCTCGAACTGAAAACTCATGACAAAATATCTTATGTAAGTGTCTATTGAAAGGCATGCTATCGGAAATGATAAATGGGACAACCAAAACCAAAGCATGCCTGGGCATTCAGTCAATGAAAGAGTTGACGTGTGGCTTAGTTCTATACTGTCAAACATGCACAATGTTTATGTTTCCTTTAAAGCAAGCATTTAAAGTCTATTACCATCATGAATTAATTTTATGGTATGATTTAGACCCAAAGTGTTATCTATTAACTGTAGTGTAGAATAAGAGGCAAGAATGTTTGTACAGCCCATAGAAACTATTTAAATGTAAATCAATCAGTCCTTTGGATGAATTATCCTCCTTCTTAAACAACAGCCTGCAAAGGTGTGAAATGGGGGGTATTGTAATAATAAGGAGAGCATTTAAATTACTTCTTAAGTCATAAATACTTCATTAATGCCACTATTACTGCAAAGTAGAATTCAGAAAATTCCAAAAATTTTGAAGAAAAACATTAAAAATATCCATCACTAAATACCCAAGGTTAGGTATGATTAAAAGCTTAATTTCTCTTCACATGATAAATGTGTTAATCTCCATTCTATAGACATGAACTAATTCAGGGTAAATGCGCATAGCTCCATTTTATACACATGAATTAATTCAGGGTAAATGTATATATCTTCATTCTATAGACATGGATTAATCTAGTAGCTAATAGATAGGCTTTTCCATTTCTGTTTTGTTGCTGTTTATTTGCTTGCTTTTGAGACAGAATCTCACTATGCAGCACAGGCTAGATTCAAATCTATGGTCCTCCTACCTCTGACTTCTAAGTTCTGAGATTATAGACATTTATCAGCAACATTTTTGAAATGTTGTTCTTGACTATATATTTATTAAGTTTATTATTAATAAACATTTACATATGGCATTGTTTTAATAACTGAATTTTATTCCATTGATAGTAATGATAATATTTTACTAATTTCTTCTTCATGATTTTTAATTTTTTTCACTACTTTTATTATTATTTATTACTTTGAAACATGGTATCTCTATGACTAACCTGAGACTCACTGTGAAGAACGGGTTGGCCTTTATCTCACAGAGCTCCACCTGCCTCTGCCTCCAGAGTTTTGGAATTAAATGTGTGTGCCATCTTGCCCAGCCTATTATTATTATTTATAGCACACACAAAGACAATCACACAATATGTGTATTCTTTAGCCTCATGCTTAGAGATCACAGTAGTGATTCTTCCTGATCATTTAATATACTCCCTTATATATTTTTTATTGTTTAAGAATTTCATATGAGTATATCATGTGTTTTAATCAAATCTATCTATCATTCACTCTCTTATCTCCCCTACTACTATTACTTTTGAATTACACATATTCTCCCCTCTCTTTGAATACATTGAGTAAACTCAGTGTTGTCTGTATGTTCATGAATGTAGACCATCTAATAGAGCATGGGTGGCTTCTCAGGGACCACATCTCTGTAAAACACTGACTCTTTCTCTCCCAGTGGCCATCAGATGGGATGGTACCAAAAAGGAGAGATTATGGGTGTTGTCAACATGGCAGAAGATAGAGTTATCTAAGAGGAGTGAACCTCAGTTGAGAAAACTCTTCTATAAGATTGGGCAATAGGCTAGTCTGTAGGACATTTTTTTAATTAGTAATTGATATCAGAGGTTTCAGCATTTTGAGGTTGATGCCATCCCTGGCCTGGTAGTCCTGGATTTTAAAAGAAAGCAGGCTGAACAAATCAAAAGGAGAAAGCCAGTAAGCAGCACCACTGCATGACCTCTGCATCAGCTCCTGTCTCTAGACTCCTGTTCTACTTGAACTCCTATCCTGACTTCTTCCATTAATAAATAGGAATGTGGAAGTATGAACCAAATAAACCCTTTCCTCTCCAACTTGTTTTTGGTCATGGTGTTTCATCACAGCAACAGTAACTCTCACTAATACAGACACAGAAATATTACACAAAATATCTTTGGAAGAATCATATGGAAGTCTACTACTGCAAAAGCTTCCTAAAACGCATGCATATATTAAAGGGGTTTAAAGTAAAGAGGAAGATCAGTTTTCTAGATACCATAAGCAATCAAATGAAAAGCCCAGAGCCAAGTACAAGCCATCTGTTTTTTTAAGTTGTTGACCACTGGGGTCCTATAGACACTGCTAAGTATCAGAGACTATTATCATTGCTCTTGAGTCCCTACAAAACTTGATGCTAATACCTCATTACTGAAGATGCCATATGCATTCTTGCTATGTTTTTCTCCAAGTTTAAAATATTTAAAGTTCTTTCACAAGAACATCAGCTACCCATGGAAAACTATACCCTATGTAGTATGGTTATCATCCTTTCCACTTTTGACTTTCCAATTTAATCTGTATGTTCATTATCAATGTCATTCAATTTTACTAATTATGATTAATTCTCTAAGAAGTCTCATGATTTCATACAAAAAAATTCCACTATGACCTCCTAAGATATAAGTAAGAGTTATTTACCCATTTACTAACGATTTGCCCATGAAAACTAATACTACAATCAAATTTATATCTTAGTTGATAGACAGGCTTCCCAAATGGCCAACAGCTAGCCAATGAATTGGCTAATTATAATTTTATTTATTATTAATAAATAGCTGTTACAACTAAACTAGGATTTAGACTGAATTTATCATCAAAATAAGACATTTCTTATCTTTTGCATTCTTCAAGTTATTCTCTATTCACCATTAGCATTTTTAATCCATGTGTCTAAATTGAGATCTGTTTTTGATGATTCCCTCTTTTATACGCATTGGTGTTTTGTTCGCATGTATGTCTATGTGAAAGTGGCAGATTCCCTGAAATTTGGGTTACAGACAGTTGTAAGCTGTCATGTGGGTGCTGGGAATTGAACTAGGGTCATCTGAAAGAGGAGCCATCTCTCAGTCATAGCTGTTTTCTATCTATCATCTGTCAATCTGTCTATCTATCTATCTATCTATCTATCTATCTATCTATCTATCTATCTATCTATCTATGAATCCATCCTTCAATCCATGATACACACACACACACGCACGCATGCATGCACACACGGTGTGTATGTGTGTGTGTGTGTGTGTGTGTGTATCAGTGTTATTTTTACTTGTTTGCTTATGAAAGGAAAAAATGTAAGAGTGGATGGTAGATGGTGGATGATGAACCTGGAGAGAGAGAGGTTCACCCTAATTTTAGAAAGCATCGGTGATAAGAGGGTTATCAGGGCAAATAGCTTGTTACAGCTTTACCTTAACAGAGATTATAAACATGAAGATAAGCAAGAAAACTGCTTACATTCCTGTTGATTGCAAATTCGCCAGACCACATGGCATTAAATAGAACCAAACAAAGACGGGCCGGGAGATATACTACATAGCTTTTCATAGGAAACATAGCTTTCCAGGCAATGGAATTTCACAGCTCCTAGCTGTCTACATACCCAGTAGCCCTCTGAAATATTCAAAGGAAACTCAATAGCTCCCTTTTGTGGGGGAAAAATATTGTAATAAATGGCAACTTCCTCTAGAACTGTCCCCTTTAGTGTTAAAAACTTAACTAAATTTTGAAAGAAAAGGACTTCTTGGGGCAGCCTATGCAAGCCATGAGTTAGTTACAGAGAAAATCCTGAAGCAAATTGCTTCAAGTTTTCTGTTGAATTAACACTCCATGGGCTATTGAGGTAGAAGTAAGAGTCTC
>NC_022016.1:6265005-6280400 GCF_000317375.1 Microtus ochrogaster
GTGTGTGTGGTCTATTCTGCTTTTCCCCTTTTCCTCCTCTATTATCAAACTGTCAAGTCTTCTATTAACATGCTCACTCTTTCTGAGAGTCCTGAGTCCTGTTCCTTTTCCAAGTCACGTACATTTAGTCTGCTTCACGATGAAGAAAATAGCAAATAACCAAGCTTGATAAGTAATGCAGCTTTGGTAAGATTTTATGAGGACCAGGAAAACAGCCAGACATCATGCATTGATTCAGTTAGTTCTATACACAGATAGTCACTGATAGTCATTTGTGTAAAACCTTGGGTTGATCCACTGGCTACAGCTTGTCACAGACAATAATGCACTAAGGATTGGGGGCTATTGCTGTTTAAACATCTGTTTCTATTTTCAGTAACCTTTTAAAATGTCTGCATACACAACTAAATTTTGAGAAGTAAACAAGAGAAACTTTTGGCCTCTGAAGATTTAATTATTTACTAAAGAGCGGTGCCCATTGATGTGTCCCTAGGTTACTGAAAACAACAACGTTCATTGCCTTCTGTTTTGATCTTGGCTTCAAAGTATGTAAGTCTGGAGTTTTTATTCTCATCTTAGAACATGATGTAAAAGGGGTCATAAACTGACAATATTTTAAAATCCTTCAGAATATTATCTCATAAGGACTTTCCACTTAAGTCAAAGCCCTTACGTAAAGCCTTTGGCAAAGCATGAGAGTTATAGGTACTGGCAAGACGGCTGGTGGCTGAAGCACTTGCCTTGCAAAGAGGAGGACCCGAGTTTAGATTGTAGATACTCAGTGAAAGCTGGTTAGACATAGTTACTAGGCTGTACTTCCAGTCTTAGAAGTACCAGATAAGGAATCTTCAGGGAAAGCTGATTAGCAAGACTGGCCAAATCAGTCAGCTAAAGGTACATCAAGAGATTATGCTTTGGTGTAGGAGGTTCTTCTGTCTATGTGTTGCTTTCATTGGCTGAATAAAGAAACTGCCTTGGTCTTTTGATAGGGCAGCAGCTTAGGTAGGCAGAGAAACAGAACGGATTGCTGGGAGGAGGAAGGGCAGAGTCGAGACTCCGTGGTTCTCCTGCCTGAGTTGGATGCTGGTTAGACTCATGCTAGTAAGCTACAGTCAAGTGGTGATACAGATTGATAGAAATGGGTTAAAACAAGATGTGAGAGTTAACCAGTAAGAGGCTAAACATAAAGGGCCAGGCAGTAATTTAATTAATACAATTTCTGTGTGGTTATTTTGGGTGTAAGCTAGCCAGGTGGGACAGAACAAGGGGCCACCCTCCGTACTATACTGCTTCAGTAAGTAACATAAAGACAGACTGAGGAGTATGCCTTGTGTGAGCTTTTGACATCCATATCAGCAGCCAAACACATGTGCACACATCTGCACACTTGCGTGAGCTTCTGGCATCCATATCAGCAGCCAAACACATGTGCACACATCTGCACACTTGTGTGAGCTTCTGGCATCCATATCAGCAGCCAAACATATGTGCACACATCTGCACACTTGTGCACACACACAGAGGGTCCTCAAACACTTGGATATACAAAAGCAAAAAGGAAAAGGATTGAGCATTTTGATGCCTGAGATTCCATATTTTAAAGGGCACTGACCCAGGAGACAAGAATTCTGGAGTCTATTCAGAAATATTCAAGAAACATGTATCAACAGGCACCTCTGGATTCCAGTTTGATATGTTTTCCTGCATAGAATGAAGATGATTATATCTGTCTCAGAACATAAAAAAAAAGATGATACTTTTTTTTGAAACAAGATTGAGTCACCAATATTCTGTGATAGAAAGTAGTGACTTCTGGAGATGCCATCCCACTCCAGGGATCTATAGACAGTTGATGTTTTCTAGAGAGAAAGAGACATTTTCTTTACTTATGGAGTCATTGGTAAGATTTCCATGCATCTGTAAACAATTCTTCACCCGTTAGATCAAATAACAAACCTAATAAAAATCACTGGGCCACCAAAAACGTAGTATTAAGACATAATATTAGAAGAGAAAGTAGCTGGGACCAGGAAGAGGATTTGTGAGAGTGATGGGGACAAGAAAAGTTGATAGAGGGGGCATATTAGTAGTGAATATGATCAAAATATCTCATATACATGTATTGAAATGTCATATAAGAACCATTATTACATATAGTTATTATATACTAATAGAACACTACTGTAATTGGAAATAGCAAAGGTATCAGTAGCTTTCTGGGACTGAAAAAAAGCAGATATAATGCTTTAGGACACTGATTCTTGTGTGATATTATAATGAGAGACACATGTCATTACAGATTTGTCCAAATCAGCAAAACAGACTCTGGGGGGCTGGTAAGGGATAGTAATGTGTCAATGTAAATTAATCAGCTGCAAAAAATGTACTGAAGGATGCTAAGCATAGAAGACATTTTCCAGCTGGGAGCTGGTGGCAGGGTGTATGTGGGATGTCTCTGTACCTTCCCTCAATTTTGTTGCTAGGATACATTTTCTCTAAATTTTTTAATTTAACCCTTTTTTAAACACTAGTATTAAAAAAAAAAAAACTATTACCAAGCCTTTCTTTAGTCATGGACCTAATGAGACACAGAGCAAACAAAACTCTTTATCTCTTCTTTGCAGTAGAAGCCCACTTGGAAACTTGCAGACATCCTTTGCAGAATGTGTTAATAAAAGCCCAAATATAATAAGAACACGAGGAAACTATGGAGATTGTCTTCCCAGGCCCAACAGTCACTGTGTTTTCGACAGTTATGCTGGTCCTGGAATACCAATTCCAGGAAACACCATAATCATTCAGAACCCACCTGCCTGCAAACCTTCATGTGCCTCCCCCTTGCCTACCACAGGCTGCCCTTCAATCAAACACGGGGAAGAACACCAGCTACACCCAAACTCCCCACAAGAATTTCAGTGATGCATGCTAAATACTAACAGATGTGAGCTTTCTCCCCCTGCCCAGTCTGAGACCAGACATCAGCTCCCCTGAATGGGGGCCCTCTTTTATAATTTCAAGCAGTAAGCCCCCAACAGAGTGGGATCACATGCCACAGCCTTCTTTTTAAATATATATGTGTAGTTGAGATGTAAGACTGGTTGGGGTTCTAGAGGAGACAAACCCAGAGAGTTTCCCTCCTCAGATATCTAAATATGTTACTTCTGTAGCTGTAAATCCTGACTCTCTAGAAAAGGGCTCACTACCTTTTGAAAAAGTCAATGAAATAGTCTAAGCTGCTAGTTCAGGAAATGAAGTATACCCTTGTATCCATTACTCCTTTGTTCTATGCAGGAGATTTGACATCTTTGAGGCAAGTGCTTTGAGCAAGGACTTTGCTTTAAGGAACACACAGAGATGTGGGAAAGAAACTGGATTTTGGGTTTGTTGTGATGTTTTGTTTTGCTGTCTCTGTTAGAAGTACATGTGTCAGTCATATCCCCCCTTTCCATCTAACTTTCTCTTCCTGATTCACATACCTATCCTACGACCTGTCCCAACATGTTTGTGGCTGGACTACCTCAAGGTCTAAAGTGGGGACAGAGGATACTGTTTTCCCCCATCAACAGGGCCTGCAGTTAGAAGAAAGAAAGCAACAAGCAGCAGAAAGCCATGTGACTGCTTTTAGGAAATTGGCTCTCTTTTCTCATCTGAAGAAATCTTTGAACTTAGCTCAGTTCTGGCCTATAGGAAGGAGTCCTTTCCCTCATCTCTGTGTGTTCCTTAAAGCAAAGTTCTTGCTCAAAGCACTTGCCTCAAAGATGTCAAATCTCCTGCATAGAACAAAGGAGTAATGGATACAAGGGTATACTTCATTGGAAAAATTTACTCGGTGTTATAAAGGCATGTTTGATGCATTACAGATTTAGAAATGAACCACACAATGCTCTGAATTGGAGACATTTAGTAGTACTAAAATTATCAGAGTAACAGCTATTTAAAAACTTTTTTGTTCATAATAATGCGATCAGTGTGTTACAACATGCACTAATATTTAACAGTACTTTCAATTGCTATAACTGCAAACACAAGATCAGAAAAAGATCAAGCCATCCCAAATCAGAGCATATCTGTCTGGGCGGGGGTTGTCTCTCATAAGGCTATACCTCTATCTGAGAAGCTACTGCCTATTTATAGTTTATGGAAAAAGGCATTTAGTTTCTTGCAGAGGTGCATCCACTGGTAGTTGCTCACATTCCAATGGATAGTATTACACCCATTCATATACTGGGAGAATTAAGTGAATTTCAGTGCGTTAAAACAGAGAACATTGAATTAGAAGGGGAAAATGTTATGGAGGAAAATTGACAGGCGCTATAGGTGAGGAAGGATTGGATTTTATCAAAACATTATATTCATATATGAAACTCTCAATCAATCAAAGTTCTTAACCCTGTTGCTATGGTGTTTGATGTGATCAATCTGCATCAGTTTAATTTGGGTCAGTTCTTCACCATTGCTCCACCACTGCTGTGTGTGAAATAAGACAGTAGTCATCTCTCCACCATGTGCCTGTTCTTGAGAACACTCTGCAGTGGTTTGGATGTCTCATGTGTTTGAACACATGGTCCCCATCTTGTCACACTGTTTTTGAAGGCTGTGGAACCTTTAGGAGATGGCCGTGCTGGAAGAAATGGGTCACTTGGGGGTAGCCTTAAAGTTTTATAGTACTTCCCCACTTTTCAGATCTCTGATTTCTGACTGTAAACCCCATGTGATTGGTGCCTCAGACTTTTGTTGCTTTGCTTTCTTCTTCATTATTGACTGTCAAACTGTATGTGATATGAACCTTTGCTGTATGAAGTTGCTATAACAAGAAATGTAACAAGTGCACACACATAGAAAACATTCTATTGGCAGTGTAGCAAGTGATTGGCATCTCTTTGAATCTATTCACTCATGTGACACAGGAATATAATGACATTCTATTATTTTATATAGTACTACCTTGGGTAATAGAAAATATATTCTATTGGAACACTTGTGTCTTTCAATATGACCATGAAACAAGTGAAACAACAGACTCCAAATGTCCCTGGAGAATCTCAGTCTGAGAAAAGAAAAACTCACAAGCCAGAGGGGGACTTTGTCTTCTGGAAAAAGATTTCAACTTGTCAGACCACCTTATAGAGTGAGACTGAAGACTAGACCATGGATGGGTCACTGGGGGGCAGGATAATGTGCATATCCTGAGCCCTCTTCTTAAACTTTACTCAAACTTCAGGTCCTAAATGTGGGAGAGTCACTGGATCTCTATGTCTGTCTTCCAAATGTAGTCACCATAAATAATCTACTTGTTCTGCTTTTCAATATTAATGCGGTTCTTTTGATGAGCTTAATGAAGATGGCTGTGTGAACCTGGCTTAGTACACAAGCTATGACTTCCAAATTTGGTATAGGTAGCACATAGCACACATAGTAATCTTCCTTTCCCATGCCCAAGGCTGTCTGAAGACAATTATGCAAGTTCCTTTGGGAAAAGTTCGTCTTCTAATCTTAGGCCACTGATGACACATGTTTGGTGAGACATCACATCATTGGTAGACTATAAAATGAAAAGATCTCTTCCTTTTTGTATCTTAAAAGATTTTCAGCACCTAGAGCAGTCAATGATAATTTAATTTTAAAAGAATTTCAATTAATAATAATAATTCTGTAATGATTAGAAAAACTTTATCTTTTCAGAAAGAAAGGAAACTTGTGTATGTTTCCATGTCTGTTGTTGTTAGACTCTTCTCTTGTCTTCCATACCCTCTGTAACAGGAACTTAGAGATCCTGTGCCCCTGGGCCATGGAAGCATGTTAGGATGTTGAAGAGGGCAGTATTGTGGAATCTGATTTAAGGAGCTGCTAAAGATATGGGAGAAGAGGTATGGAGGTATGATTCACCTGTCTTTTTCTCTTTGTCCTTTGGAAAATAAAATAGTAAGTGAATCCCAGCAACACCTACTAACAAGACTTAAAGAAACAACTATTCTGGAGATTTTCAGATGTGATACCCTTTGTTCTTTTCCACAAATTTAAAGTCTGTGTAAGCCATAGCAGAATGGGATTGGCTTAGAAGGAAGTGACCATGCTTAATCTTAAAATGACCTCCTCTATGTGGGATCTTCAAGGTTGCTCCAGAAGGAAAAGAGTTTACAAGATTATATGTCCAGTTTTAGGGTAAGGTGTCAAAGTATTTGTGTCACTCCTAAGCAATGCTCAGTCATAATATGCTCCATTCATACAAGGCATAAAAAGTATTTGTGTTTATCCAAGACAATCTCAATGGAGTTTATGAACATGTTTTTTAAATTTTTTTTATCTTTTTTTTTCTTTGTGCTATAACCTAAATGATTTCGAATTTCTTTCTGCTGCCATAAAATGCTTCAAACTAATCTCAGTCCAGGGGGGGGGGGGAACAAAGAAAATTATATCATTCCACTACTATGCTCAAATTATTAATGGTTCTTTCAGAGTAACAGCTGAAGTGATCATAGTTATCTACAGGACCAGACACGAGCTGATATCATTACTTTCTTTTTTAATACATTTTTATTGACATTTGTTTTTCTCTGCTCCCCTCCCTGCCTCTCCCCTCCCCTTCAACCCTACCCAGAAATCCTCATACTCCCAATTTACTCAGGAGATCTTGTCTTTTTCTACTTTCTACTTCCCATGTAGATTAGATCTATGTAAGTCTCTCTTATTGTCTGCATTGTTGTCTAAGTTCTCTGGGATTGTGGTTTGTGGGATGATTTTCTTTGCTTAATGTTTAAAAACCACCTATGGGTGAGTACATATGATAGTTGTCTTTCTGGGTCTGGGTTACCTCACTCAAAATACTGTTTTATAGCTCCATCCATTTTTCCTGCAGAATTAAAGCTGTCACTATTTTTTTCTGCTGTGTAGGACTCCATTGTGTAAATGTACCATGTTTTCTTTATACATTTTATGGTCTAGGGGTATTTAGGTTGTTTCCAGATTTTGGCTATAACAAACAAAGCTGCTATGAACATAGTTTAGCACATGTCCTTGTGGCACGATTGAACATCCTTTGAATATATACCCCAAAATGGTATTACTGGGTTTTGAGGAAAGTTTTTTCCTAATTTTCTGAGAAAGAACCACACTGAAATCCAAAGGAGTTGTACCAGCTTGCATTCCTACCAGCAATGCAGAAGTGTTTATCTTTTCCCCACAACCACTCTAGCATAAGTTATCATCAGTGTTTTTGATCTTGGCCATTCTTACAGGTGTAAGATGGAATCTTAGAGTTGTTTTGATTTGCATTTATCTGATGACTAAGGATGTTGAACATGTCCTTAAGTGTCTTTCAGCCATTTTAGATTCCTCTGTTGAGAGTTCTCTGCTTGGGTCTGTACCCCATTTTTATACTGGATTATGTGACCTTTGGGTGTCCAAATTTTTGAGTTCTTTATATATTTTGAGATCAGACTTCTGTCTGATGTGGGCTTAGTGAAGATCTTTTCACATTCTGTAGGCTGTCATTTTGTCTTGTTGACCATGTCCTTTGCTTTACAGAAGCTTTTCAGTTCCAGGAGGTCCCATTTATTAATTGTTTATCTCAGTGTCTGTGCTTCTGGGGTTATATTAAGGAATTGGTTCCCTGGGCCAATGTGTTCAAGTATACTTCCCACTTTCTCTTTTGTAAGGTTCAGTGTGGCTGGCTTTATGTTGAGGTCTTTGATCAATTTGGACTTGAGTTTTGTGCATGGTGATAGATATAGGTCTATTTTCAATCTTCTACATGTTGATATCCAGTTATGCCAGCACCATTTGTTAAATGCTCTCTTTTTTCCACTTGATATTTTTAGCTTCTTTACCAAAGATCAGGTGTTCGAAGATATGTGAATTGATATCTAGGTCTTCTATTCAGTTCCATTGGTCCTCCTGTTTGTTCTTATGCCAGTACCAAGCTGTTTTCAGTATGTAGCTCTGTAGTAGAGTTTAAAGTCAGGCATTGTAATGCCTCTAGAAGTTCTTTTATTGTAGAGGATTGTTTTGGCTATTCTGGGTTTTTTACTTTTCCATATGAAGCTGAGCACTGTTCTTTCGAGAACTGTAAAGAATTTTGCTGGGATTTTGATAGGCATTGCATTGAATCTGTAGATTGCTTTTGATAAGATTGCTATTTTTTCCTATATTAATTCTACCTATCTAAGAGCATGGGAGATATTTCCACTTTCTGATGTCTCCTTCAAATTTTTCTTCAAAGATTTAAAGATCTTGTCACACAAGTCTTCCACTTATTTGGTTAGAGTTACTCTGAGATAGTTTATGCTATTTGTGGCTATTGTTAATGGTGCTACTTCTCTGATTTCTTTCCTAGCTCTTTTATCATTCGTGTACAGGAGGGCTACTGATTTTTTTGAGTTAATCTTCTATCCTGCTACATTACTAAAGATGTTTGCTCAACTATGTTCATAGCATCATTGTTTGTCATAGTCAGAACCTGAAAAAAAACCTAAATGCCCTTGACTGAAGAATGGATAAGAAAAATGTGGTACATTTATACAATGGAGTACTACACAGCAGAAAAAATAACAACATCTTGAATTTCGCAGAAAAATGGATGGAGCTAGAAAACATTATTTTGAGTGAGGTAACCCAGACACAAGACACAGAAAGACAATTATCACATGTGCTCACTCATAAGTGGTTTTCAAACATAAATCAAAGAAAACCAGTCTACAAATCATAATCCTAGAGAACTTAGACAATAATAAGGACCCTAAGAGTGACTTGCATAGATATAATCCTCATGGGAAGTAGAAAAAGACAAGATCTCCTGAGTAAATTGGGAGCATGGGGACCTAGCAGGAGGGTTGAAGAGGAGGGAAGAGGTGGGGAGGAGAACAGAGAAATATGTAGAGCTCAATAAAAAAACAATAATAGATTTTACTTAATTGAATCACTTTGATATACAATGATATATTGTCTCCTCTGTAAAAAGAGATTTTCTCTTATTTCTCAAGCTCAAGGTGATTATTGAACAAGATTAAGAGTCTATATAAAAGGAAATAATTTAGTCAGTATAGCTAGAGATAAGGTGTGTTTACTTTGTTTATTATACAGTGACCAGATATCCCTCTGATCTTACTCCTGTATAGAAATTGATAATAAAACACAAGACATTCCCCCAAAGAACCTGGTCTGTTTGGTGCTTGACTGGCTACTCTGCATACAAATCAGGTTGGAACCAGTGTTTCCATAAATTCCTACAGAAGTCCTGGTGGCTCATAATGAGATATCAAAGGCATCTAGAGACACAAACAATGTCTCTGCCATTACATCTGTCGGAACCTCTTGTAAAAGAAGCAGTGTTCCCTGTAGTCACACAAAAGAACTACCAGGTTATGACAAGTCTCTGTGCAATCAACTCAACTCCCATGCCAGCCCTTGTCCAGAATAATAATAAAAAGTGGTATTCTTCTATGCCTTGTTTGGGCTAAAAAGCCATAGCTTTCTTTATGGTTGGCTGTCAGATAAGATCTAGAAAGTAACATTGAAGATTGTAACTTTCTTTTGCTTTATCCATTGCCTGTCTATATGGTCTTTAAGACCTATTCACATTTTGCCCTGGAACCTGAGTGTCACCCCTTCCCTGCAGAACTGGTCTCTAACAGGAAGGATGTTGGTGATAAGCAGGTCACTGCTTAGGTTGTCATAATTAGACAGAGTAGAGTCATTCATAACTGATTTGATAAAGGTTACTTGAAGCTATTTAAGACTGAAAGATTGCCTAAAATACTCTAAAATATATTTGTTCAAAGGTATCTTTCCTTGAATAGTTGATTACCTTATTAATGTGGAAAATATTATCATTATAATTATCATGAAAGAGCCAAAGAAAACCACATCCTGTCTAAGTGCTTGTTTATGAACCTGAAACTAGAAAGTTTCCTTAGTACCACAACCATTTCCAAAGCCATATTTTCACTATGGTTTTATCTAGGATGTGTACATATTTTCCACCCCATTAATAAGAATTCTCATTTCTTACAAGCTGACCTTGTTAGGAAGCATTAAGAATTCCTTTTCTTCCACTAAATACCTTTTTTATTGATTTTTGTTGAGCTCTTCATTTTTCTCTGATCCTCTCCCTGCCTCTCCCCTCCCCTTCAACCCTCTCCCAAGGTCTCCATGCTCCCAATTTACACAGGAGATCTTGTCTTTTTCTACGTCCCATGTGGGTTAGATTTATGTATGTCTCTCTTAGGGTCCTCATTGTTGTCTAGATTCTTTGGGATTATGATTTGTGGGCTGGTTTTCTTTGCTTTATATCATAGCCAGAACCTGGAAACAACCTAAATGCCCCTTGACTGAAGAATGAATAAAAAAAAATGTGATACATTTACACAATTGGAGTCCTACATAGCAGAAAAACATAATGACATCTTGAATTTTGCAGGCAAATGGATGGAGCTAGAAAACATCATTTTGAGTGAGGTAACCCAGACCCAGAAAGACAATTATCACATGTACTCACTCATAAGCATTAAGAACTCTTAACGAAAATCCCATGATGTGTTCCCAGAGACTACTTTTAAACTATAGATTTCAAACTGTTAAATAGGAAAATTGGAATTTTGCCCCAATAACAGAAGTAAGATAAACCTGGGCAAGCTGGATAGGAAACTGCTTCTGTGAGTAAACTTCACCCTGAGGACCTCCTTCTAGATGTTCTAAAGGTCTGAGAAAATCATGAGAGTGAGACTCCCGAAGAAAACAGTGTCTCCATCAGTTATTTCTCATTCCTGCTTTCTCCTTGGAACCCTGAGTTGGCCATCAAAAGTCCCAAAAGGATTATCAGTGAACAAACTGACTCAGGGGGTTTCCTAATTGCCACAATGATGCTAGGCAACAGTGAGAGATTTGCTTCAGGGCATGCTCTCATTTTCTGTTAGCGTCAGCTTCCTGTTTTCCCAAAATGATCAGTTATCTGGGAATTAACAGATTGATGATACCTGCAGTCCTGTTTTCCCTCATGAACCCCATTTCCTCTGTCTGTGCTTCTGACCTGAGAATACCTTATCATAGCTCCCATGTACTGGACTCTTAGTGCAGACCAGACTGTACTTGAGAGTCATACACATAGCATCATGAAATCTTCATATAATATATAAGACAGATTTTGTAACTACTGTCCAACGCAGGCAGAGATGGGGAACCAAAGACTTAGAAGCATATCAAAGGTTGTGTAGCTAGGAAGTGATAAAAATTGCCTGCCAAATATTGAACTTTTTTTCTTATCTTTTCTCTGTGAATTTTCTTATCAGCTATTTCATTAATTCTTTAAACTATTGATGTACATTCAATGTCACACCAGGGCATTACCTTGAGGGTTTTTTTTTTCTCCATATTGCTAAAACGGCATGCATGATTTAAGCTGCTCAAGTTCCAATAACCTTAAATCCCAAGGATTTAAATGATAGTAAGTGATGGTGAAATACACTAATTTGTAAACTCCCACATACCTAAGGTTACTGAACCTACTGAAAAGAAACAGCTGGTCATGCTACATGGCCCAGAAAGTGTGGAGACTGTAGAATCTCAGTCTAGAAAGTAAGGTTAAAAGGTTTGGTCAAAACAATTTTTTTAGAAAAAAATAATCATTAATTTTTCACTTTATTGGGACAGACAGACAGGAACTAGAGTATTTTTAATTCATATTCTGTCTCTGTCATTAGGCCGTTAGGTGATCTTGGTGAAGTTAGTAAAACCATAGCTCTTCCTATTCATCTTTATATTCTACCAGCTGATAATATGAATTCAACCTCCCATGGTTGTTTCAGAGATCAAACACTTCCTGCAGGCATGGCCTAGCACTGAGGGGTCCACTAAGGCTTATTCAAACAAATTTTATTACCAGCCAATAAAACCCTTTCCTCATAACCATAGCATATACACCTCTCATAGACATAATTCTTGATCAGTTCTTTTCATTGAAAAAGGTGCAAGGTGACTAACTTTTCGACTGATGATTGGTGGTTTTAAAGAAAATAAGAATTGTTCATTTTTTTTACTTTTGAGTCAGGAAGATGGAGGAAATGGTGGCCATTAAAAGCTTTCATCTTGATTTTGGACAGTAGTTCTTAACACTTAATTTACTCTTGAGTTTCTCTATTTAGATCGAACACTGTTCGAAAGTTCCAATTTAATTTACTACTTTCTCCTCTCTTGAAGCAGTTTTGTCTTTGAATAATGTTGAATAAGAATGAGAAACAAAGATACATTCAAAAGCCCTGTCTCACTTCCCAAAGCAATTGTCAGTAATGGGACAGTGTGCCTCACTTCATTTGAGTCCTTGTCTCTAGGCACAGAGGAACAGACACCCAGAAATGTGTTTTCCCATCAAGCTTTGCTACAAGGTCATACCCTATCTGTTATTAGTCATTCTTAACTCATAAGATCAAAACTCAAGTTACATAAAAACTAAAAATATTCTATTTGTCACCCAGAAAGCACCAATAAAATGTAGCCACATAGAAAAATGAGCTGAGGCAAGCGTGTCTTTCTCCTAGAGATAATTTTCTCTGATGTTTCTCAAGTTACCATGTTTGTTCTGGTACAAATCCTTGACCCTGAGAGCCAAGCTCTGCCCTTCATTCCTCCTTTATGAGTCCAACAGCTCTGGACTCACAGTAAACGTAGCTGCGAGTTCTTTGTGAAAACTCAGTCTGGCTTCTTTAGTTGGGCATGTGCCATGAATCTCGGTGTGCCAAGATGGGAAACAGGCCCTGAACCCCACTTCCACCCCCAGGGTACCTCCAATAGCTATCATTGTCTACTTCCTGCTCACTGCTAGTGCCATTTCTAACCTTTTATCCCTAACTGGGAAGGTCTTCTCAGACGACTTATGAAGTAATAGAAAGATGAAGTCTTGCTTCTGGGAAAAAAAATAAAACTTGGTCCTAGTCTATCTTTTGAAAAGATTTTTTCAGTCTGTCTTATACTGAATCCATAAGCTACACATAAATTTTAAATACTGGTGTTTTAAAATTTGCATTACCCAGTAGCAGAGTGCATATACTAGGAATATTAACAAAAGTGTTGAACAAAACAATTTTAACATTAACAACAAATTTATGCTATAGTAAAAATTCATATACTTACTGATATGAACATTAAGAGAGCCACTAGAAACCACTAGAAATAATAATGCCTATCATCTTCTGAAAGCTTAGTCTGTATCAGATGCTTTGCCATGAATTGTTATTGAGTCAACTCTAAATTACTGTGTATGGATAACACAATCTTCATTTTCAGAGAAAAGAACCAATGTCCCCAAATCTGAAACTCATTGCTTATGCCACATGTCTACTAAGAGCCAGAGTCAGGAGGAATGTCTAATTCTAAATGATAAACTCATACATTTATGTAAACAGAGACTGCTAGTTTGTTTCCCAGCCATTCAGACAGTAATAGTCACACAAGAACTATATTAATTACAACACCATTTGGAAAATAACTTACGTGTTTTCCTACCTAGCTCTTATATCTTAAATTAACACATTTTTATTAATCTGTGTATCTTCACAAGACTGTGGCTTACCAGAAAGGTTTCTGAGGCATCTTTCTCCTTTGGCAGCTACACACATCTCTCTGAGCCACCTACTCTCTCTATATATCTCTGCTTGGATTTCCTACCTGACTTTATTCTTTTAAGCTATTGGCAAAAGTTTATTTATCTACCAATAAAGCAACACATATACAGAAGGACATCCCACACCATCTCCCTTTTTTTGGTTAATTAAAAAGAAAGGCTTTAACTTTAATATAGTAAAATTACATATATAAAACAATTATTAAGCAAGCATTATAGTTACAATATTTACTCCATTTACATTTGTAAAATTAAGGAAAATATCTATCACCTATCCTATCTTTGTGAGTCTAAAATTTTACATGTAATTTATCTTATATCATAACTAAGGAAAATTATAACTATCTGTCTTCAACACTTCAAAGACCCCAGAAGCACATAATATTACCTAAATAAACAGGAAGTACATTGTAAGCAACTTCCAAAACTCTAGAATTGCCAGAACAGACATCAAAAGTTCTTCTGTAACATTGGGGAATCCATCTTCAGTCTAATGGTCAATAGTATCTGACAGATTGTTCCATGAAGCAGGAAATTTGAAAGGCTGTTTCACTTATATTTGCAGTTTTAGTCACTTTCCCCTGGGTCTTACATAATGTCTGACAGACTCTGTCATGAAGCAGGAACCCCAAAAATTACATTTTGGCAAGTTTAACAGTCACTTTCCTGTGGTTTCTGAATGTCCAGTTCAAACAACATACCATTAAAAAAAAATCCAGGCAAGAGCAGTTCCTTGCCTCAACAGCTAGCAAACTCAATAAGACACCTCTTTGTTGTCCATCATCCTCTTGAAGTAGATTGGTGCTGCCAGACACAGACACGTCTCACTACTAAGAAAAGTCTAAGTTCTTAAAACCTTTTAAATGCCATATTCTGTAGCTCTTTGAAGTGTTGAAGATTATCTCTCAAATTTAAATATATCTCTGTACATCTAGAAAACCCAACTAACATGCGCAAACATGATATCTTAAATTACAGTAGAAATACATATACACAGTTTAACAAAATTGACCTTCAACTTGTAACAATAGACAAAGATCCATACCAATGCAAAGCATTCATCTGTATGTCATATCCCCCCTTATTTAGAAAATGACTGTGACCGTTATAATTTATAACTAATCCTTTTAAAATGAAAATAACCATTTACAGAAAATCATTTTGGGAAATTGGGCATTGTTTTCTCCAAACTGCTTCTTGCTGTTTGTTGGGCAAAGTGTTTTCAGGGTTCATGGAGACCTTTTTGGGGGTCTTGTTCCATGAAACCACATTTGCTTGAAAGGGATCCATAGCTTCTCATCTTCTGTGGAAACAAAAGCAGAACCTCTTTTCTAAAGTAACATATACTTAGACACAAATTTTGAAGTAAAGATACCTTTAATATATATATACATATATATGCATATATATACATATTTATATATGTTTGTTTCCCAGCCACTCAGACCTTATATATATACATATATATACACATATATATGTATATATGTGTATATATATATGTATATATGTTGATTGAGGTTAGCAGTCCGAACAATGAAATGTCTCTCTGTAATTAGCTCATTCACAGTTAAAAAATTTAAAGAAAACACAATAATTTACATAATCCGGACTCTTTGTGTATTTTCTATCTTTATGAGGCTTTTTAAAATTCTATTACTTTTTAATATTTATTTTATTATCTTTGCTCCTTTAATCTGTGACTGTACTCTTTCTTTTCTCTCTCTTAAACCCATGTACATTTATCCAACATTGTGACACATTTAGAGGTTTTTTTTTTTTTTTT